>NC_066517.1:25262456-25292456 GCF_024679095.1 Eriocheir sinensis | reverse complement strand
AGCTGCTGCTTTGTTAGGATCCGCGGCACACCATGGACCGTACAGCTGCGGCCAGCGGCGTCCATCACCGTCGCTGACCTTCATGTTGGCCCGACCCATCACCGCGCCGCGGCATACATCCGCGCCCCGCCCGCCGCTCGGAGACGCTTCGCCCCGACGACATGTAGGGAAGGGGGCGTGGCGATTGACACTCATGATGGGCAGCCCTCTGGTAGTGATGTGTGTGTGTGTGTGTGTGTGTGTGTGTGTGTGTGAACACATATGGAAGCTGTGATGCATGCGTACTAAACACTTGTAAGCGCTTATTTACCCTCCCACTCAATAATGAGCGCCGCCTTCCGCATCGTTACCGAGAGCAGCGCGGCGCGGCGCGGCGCGGCGGCCAAATATTGTGTTAGCGCCGCACTTGTTGTTGTAGATACCGATACTCGAGGCTGCTCTGGCCTGCACGCCTCGGCCGGAACGAGGCTGCCGCCGCCCAAGCAAAACACAGCATTGAGCGTTACACAACACTTCACATAAGGTGTGGTGCTGTGCCGATGGTCCTGCTGACAAGTGTCTTCCTCTCACCACAGGTTCATCGTCAGCCTGACAGCCTGCAACCTGCTAGGGTCGTGGGTACTGCTGCCGCTGGTGGCGGGCGACACCTTCCTGACAGGGTGGCACTCCCCGGCACTGTGCCGCGGCCTGGATGCCGCCGCCGAGCTGGTGGTGGCCTCGTCGGTGTTCGCCACGCTCCTCATCGCCGTGGACCGCTTCTTCGCCATCACCGACCCCCTGCACTACCACATGCTGGTGACGCGGCCCAAGAGTGTGGCCATGGTGGCCTCGGGCTGGGCCCTCGCCGCGGCCCTCGCCGTCACCGCTGCACTGGGAGACCTCTCAGACCGGCCCTGGTAAGTCTTGGCGGCGGGCACAGCCTTCTTCACTGTTTGCCGCCGTGTGATAATATTACAGTATGAACATTTGTATATATTGGAAGGTATCGGTGCCGCGCTGTACACATAGCTAACTCTCCTCACCCCCCCCCCACCCCCCCACCCCCCCAGGCAGGTGTGTGGCCCGCCCGGCGCGCGGCACGCCAGTCCCTGGACGCATCGCTCCTGCTTCGTGGTGGCCAACTTGGTGCTGTGCTTCACGGCGCCCGTGGTGCTGCTCGTCTGGATCTACACGCGCATCTACCTGGCTGCGCAGCGCAACAGCGAAAGGACGCGACGTAACTCATTGTGTGGCGCCTCTCTGGACGCCGTGACGCCCTCCCGCGGGCCTTCCAGGTGTGTACATCAGGAGGCATGCGGCACGACCCTTGGACACGCTGAAATACACACACACACACACACACACACACACACACACACACTAATCGCCCTTGCCTCCCCGCAGGACGCCGTCCACACGCTCCACGTCGTCGCAGATCGTGTCGTCGCTGCGTCACCGCATCAGCAACGCCTCTCTGTTCCTGCACAAGGAGGAGTCCCGCGCCGCCAAGATCTCCGTGGTGGTGATTGTGCTGGTGTTCGTGTGCTGGCTGCCCTTCCACGCGGCGGCACTGCTCCACACGCCCCTCTTCCAGGTAAGTCACGCAGCCCGTCATTCTCTGCCATGCACACACCCTTGCCACATGCCAGGCTTGCTCCCTCCACCATGCCTTGCCCCCACTAACTCCTACTCCCTCCCTGCAGGTGTGGCTGCCGCGGCCTGCCTGGAGCGTCGTGATGATGCTGGCGCTGAGCAACTCGGCGGTGTCGCCCTACGTGTACTTGTACCGCTCCAGGAGGATCCAGCGGGAGGTGCGGCGCCTGCTGGGGCTACCGCTCAGCGCCACCAAGATCCAGGGCGGCGGCTCGGGTCGCCGCCGCCAGCTGCCCCGCCCGCTGCAGATGATCCCGCCGTCACCCACAGCGCTGGAAGCAAACTTCGACTCCTCGCTCGCCCCGCCGCTGGTCAGGTCCGGCCTCCCGCACCCTTCGCCCTTCACGACTCTCATCACGAAGCTTTTTCGTGCGAAGGGTTTCGCAGGGGAGCCGTGGCGGGACTCCCTCACCTCAACCATCTCGTCGTCAACCATCACGTCGTCCAGCACCAGCAGTTCGGCTGCGTCGGGACAGAGTGAAAACTCCATCACTGAGAGTGAGAGCATGCTACCGCGCCTGGCTGGCCCAGAGGCTGGCTCATGACGCGGCGGCGGCCAGCACAGCCCCCGCTGAACCCTGTTTCGCGGGCGTGCTCGCCACGATCACGCAAGGCGACGCCCACACGAGGCTGCTTGAGCCCGCTGCCACGCCCCCGGAACTTACAAATGAGTCATCCCATCTCATGGTTACTCAGGAACCATTTGCCGAGGCCCTTGAACCCCTCACACCCACCCCGCCCCCACTGCCACCCCCACCTGAGTCCCCTCCTCCCACCACAAAGCCTCAGTCACCCTCACCAGTGGACACAGAACCCACCTCAGAACTCCCACCCGCCACGCTAGACTAAGAGGCCACGCGCCGCCACTCCCCTGCAGCAGCCCGGGCCCTCACCAGCACCAAGGGGCAAACACTCACACTCAAACTCCCAGACACCGGCGCGCCCAGCATCTTCCCCCGGCCTGTGTGCGAGCCGTGAATCAGTGTCGGTCACGAGCGGCACTTGCCAGGCAAGCTTGGCAGAGGCGCTTCAGGTCACAACAGACGGTGTCCCCGAGGCCCGGGCCGCGGCCCACACGCTGGGGAGGCGACGCGTGGAGGCCAGCATGACCAAACTGTGTGTGTGTGTGTGTGTGTGTGTGTTCCCTCAGGACGTGTGTTGCGTTGTGACGTCGACACAACTTTGCAACACAGGAAATCGCGGGACTGTGCCTACAGAAAGGGTCCTGGATAATTGTTACTATTATTATTATTATTATTATTATTATTATTATTGTCTCCCCATGAGAATTATATATACGAATACAGCTTAAAACCATTCCTCAACAACACACCAACAGCAACATAACTCTTCCTCTTCCTCTTCCTCCTCCTCCTCGGGGACCAGAGGTTAAACACTATCACACATTACAACAATCACGTCACTATTTTGTCGCTGCAGTCGAGAAAAGAAATGAACTCCCACGCACATGTGCTTAAAGAACAACAAATCCCCTTCTAATGACAAGGTATAGTCCCTGTGTGTGTGTGTGTGTGTGTGTGTGTGTGTGTGTGTGTGTTGACCCGGCTCTGTGTTGCCGCGATCTCTGTACATAAAGATATAAAGTTTTCTATTTGTTTATGAAAAAGAATAAATTGTACATACAAAACAAAGTATATGTGTTGCCTTTGAGAAGGAGCTGGAGTTACATGGCAAGGAGCTGGTGCAACGTGTGAATTACCAGGAAGATTATAGTCGTCGCAGTAAACTTCATATCAGCGGACTTGAAGAACAACCGAATGGGGAAACTTGGGAACAAACTGCTGTGTAAGTCTCAACTCTGCTTTAAGGCACGCTTCAACTACCATCCGTGAACCCTAAACGAGGTAACAGTTGTTCCCTCACATCCTCGAGCAGTAGCTGTCAGACTCTAAAAGCTTTGCGATAGTAAAGTAGCGATGTAGAACACCAAAAAAGTTGAAAGGCACTGGAATATAAATTAGTGAAGACCACTGTCCTGCATCTCAAGACATTAGACTGAGCCAAATGGATATCTGAAGGAAGAATACTGCATTATTGAAGCATATCAGACGAATAATTAAAGAGAAAACTACTCGTCTCGATGGGGATGCTGACGGGTAGGTAATGTCCTCCACTTTCCTGCTGGGGATCAGTCAGTCACGACGAGCGCCCGCCTCTTCACACCACCCGAGCTGCTCCCTCTCCACATCAAGCGGCGCCCGTCTGTCCATCACCAGGACCGCCCCTTTCCCATCGTGGACGTCCCCTGCCGAGCCCGACGCTCACGCCAGCTCCTGCTTCTCCTCCTCCAGCAACCAGAGAATTATGTGTATTCCCCAAATCTCCCTTGTGCCGGTAGCTAGTTAGATTAGAGGCATACAGCCTGTCAGTCATTCATTTTTAGTACTCCGCTAACCTTTGATAAGTGAAACTAAATACATATTTATATACAACCTTACTGTGAGTGTTATCATTTGGAGCCTGTTTTCCTGTTCATTTGAGATTACTGAACCATTCCCCCCCATAGTGCATTATCACCATCCAGTTTCTTAATGCTGTCTCACAAGTGGTTCACACGGAAATCCTCCCACCTTCCATAATTATTAATCACACGAGTAACGCCCTTCTGGTCACAAACCTCGGAACGAGTGTTCACTTGTCCTGAGGCCTTACCATCCGGGACCAGCGCTCGGGAATGTAGACGACTACCACGCTACCACACACCATCACAGCCATAGTGGTCGTCAAAAAGGGAGGTAGCGACCCACATCCCGCTACATTATCTTAAAAGGGGAAGGGGTCCACCCAGAGACCGCGCTCCCAGACCAGGACCAAGACCGAGCATAAACAAAGGGGCTGACGGGAGCCTGGAGGGTTGCCGGCGAGTTGGACAAACGCTTATCCTTTAAGTGTTCCACTTTTGGTGACATCAGACGGTGCTGTTTGTTAAAGGGCCACGAGGAAACAAGAATGTGAGTCCAGTCTGAGCGTGGCAATGGTCGGCGTGGTGGGGGTGGCGGCTGCACGTGTGTGGTAGTGGCGGCGGGGCAGACCAATAATACCTCTCACCTGGTAATTTTTTTTTTTATACCTCTCACCTGGTCATTTTTTTATATCTCGCCTGGTCTTTTTTTATACCTCTCGCCTGGTTATTTTTTTATACCTCTCACCTGGTCATTGCTCATCCATTCCTCTGGGCTCCATATTTTTTTTTCCCTGGTAAGGCTGTGGAAAGTTTGATGGCTTGAATGGCTATACTGAAGTGACTTACTGTGTTTATTCATGGTATTAGTTTAATGATGAGATTTTCTATTCTCTTTTTCTATCACTCACATTCCCACACGTCCTCTGCGTGTATCGAAACGTACAAGAAATTAATCAAGACAAGGTGAGGGTATTCCCCGGCTGCCTGGGATTGAACCCGCAACCTGCGTGACGGGAGAGCCACTCCTTACCGAGTCGCCCAAAGAGGCACCCCACTGGCTAAGTGGGTTATGGGAGGCTCGTTCATCAGGCCGTCGCCGCACTACATTAGTTGCAGGCTTTTTTTTCATTGTTTTTTTTTGCTTTTGTTTTTTTTCCCTTGAAATGTTTCCTCTACTGTAAAAAAAAAAATCCCTCAAACTCCAAATCAGACTCCAATGTGTGACTGTATTTGAGTTACTGTGTTTTCATCTGATTATTTATTTATGTAATGCCAGAAGGTTAAGACAAATAAATATGTAACAGAATGCGTAAGTAACATTCGGAGGGAGACACACTTACTTACAATACTTATACATACCATTACGTACTTTTGTGAACCTGTGTACATTTCATACTGAGCCTTGTCATATTATTTATTTATTTATCCAGTCAAACTCCAATGTGTGACAGTATTTGGGTTACTGTGTTTCCATTTGATTATTTATTATTCAGTCATGTGCAATGTGTGACTTTTTTTTTTTTTGTTTTCATTTATTTATTTATTTTTATGTAGAAGGTTAAACAAAAAGACAAAAATATGTAAACAGAATAAATAATCAACACATTAGGAGGAGACTTACTACAATACTTGTGTACATATCGCATTTTTTTTGTGAACCTGTGTACATTTCATACTGAACCTTTTGTCATATTTATTTATTTATCCAGTCAAACTCCAGTGTGTGACAGTATTTGGGTTACTGTGTTTCCATTTGATTATTTATTATTCAGTCAACCTCCAATGTGTGACTGTACTTGGGTTATTGTGTTTTCATCTGATTATTTATTTATGTAATGCCAGAAGGTTAAGTAAAAACAAAAAAAAATATGTAATAGAATGCCGAAGTCTAACAGTCGGAGGGAGACACACTTACAATACTTATACCTACTTTTGTGATCCTGTCTACATTCCATACTTAACTTAACCTTCTGGCATATTATTTATTTATTTATTTATCCAGTCAAACTCCAATGTGTGACAGTATTTGGGTTATTGTGTTTTTGTCTGATTATTTATTTATTTATCCAGTCAAACTCTAATGTGTGACAGTATTTGGGTTATTGTGTTTTTGTCTGATTATTCATTTATTTATCCAGTCAAACTAATGCGTGACAGTATTTGGGTTATTGTGTTTCCATCTGGTTATTTATTTATATATTTTTAGGCTGGAAGGATGTATCTACTGGGAAGGCTAACACAACACCTGCTTATCCAATCTCCAAAGCAAACCTTATTTTCAAGATGTCCGAAACTAGTGGTAAGTTGATTCAGAAAGGATATTATGATACAGTATATAGTGGTTTTGGAGAGACAAGTGCTGAGTATTGCAGGGAGTGTGTGAATGAGTGAGGGAAAGACTGAAGTGCACAGACCTGGATGGGGATTCAGAGTTTACACATCCACACACACATACACAGTTACACACACACATGCACATACACACATCCATATACGCATGCACAACACACATGCGCACACACATAACACTGTATAAAGAATGGAGGAATGTATGAATAAATATCCGAGTAATGAATTGATAAACACTGATTATTTTCTTTCTCTCTCCTCTCCCTTTCTCCATCCATTCCTACCTTCCCTTTAATCACTTCTCACCATCACATCTTCCTCTCTTATCTTCATCATCTCCCGTCCTCCCTTATTCCTTTTTTTTTTTTTTTATCCTCATCTTTATTTGGGGATGCTCTCTCATTCTCTCTGGTCACAACACTAGTAGAATTCAATGACTTATTCTGTGGTGTTCAGTTTCAGGCAGCGGCAGCAGTCCGACCAACCAGCAGCACCAGAAATGATGGCCTCCCCCACTGCAATGTCGGGACCATCGGCCATGTGGACCACGGCAAGACCACCCTGACAGCGGCTATCACCAAGGTCCTGGAGAAGAGTGGCCAGTCGTCGTACATCACCTACGATCAGATTGACCGAGCGCCAGAGGAGAAGCAGCGTGGCATCACTATAAACACGGCACATGTCTCGTACTCCACAGCCCTCAGGTTCGTTTTTTGTGCCCACTCTTCCCTCCCTCTCCCCATCCATCCCTACCTTCCCTTTTTTAACTTCTCTCACCATCACTTCTTGCTCTCTTACCTTCATCGTCTCCCTTCCTCCCTCATTCCCTTTATTTTTCTTGCTGGTTGTGCCGTACATATGATTTGGCTGTAGCAACATGGCCTTTCCAGTAATGAATTGTTTACATTTAGTGAGAGTTTGCTGCACGTTTTTTAAATAAGCATGTTGTAACTTGACATTATGTGGTATTTTCATAGGGTATAAGCACCAGTAGAGACGCACGTTCCATTAGAGAAACTTCACGTAAAAAAAAACTACTATGCAAAAACTAAAGTACCTCAACAGAAAATATAAATAAATACTGAAAAGTTTAGAGTATCAGGTATTTTTTTGGTCTCTAATGGATCCTGCATCTTCGTTGGTGCTTATACCCTAATGAAGTGTGCGTTCTACGTTCCCTGATTGGCATCGCTCTCCACAGGCACTACGCTCATACGGACTGCCCCGGCCATGCAGACTACGTGAAGAACATGATTTCCGGTGCCTCCCAGATGGATGGCGCGGTGCTGGTGGTGGCGGCCAATGATGGACAGATGCCCCAGACGCGGGAACACCTGCTTCTGGCCCGACAGGCAGGCGTACAGAAAGTGGTGGTCTTCGTCAACAAGGCGGACCTGGTGGATGAAGATTTTCTGGAGCTGGTGGAGATTGAGGTGCGAGAACTGCTGGACAACTTTGGGTTCGACTGCGAGAATGCACCGTTTATATTTGGGTCAGCGCTATTGGCCCTGAAGGGTGACCAGGGGCCCTTGGGGGAGCAGAGTATCCATAAACTACTGGATGCCATGGATAGCTACCTCTCACCCCCCACCAGGGACCTCGAATCTCCCTTCCTGCTACCCCTTGACAACTACTTCAGTGTCCCAGGCCGGGGGTCAGTCGCTACGGGTACACTGAAGCGAGGTGTGTTGAGGCGGGGAGCTGAGGCCGAGCTACTTGGATTTGATCGCCGCATCAAGACAGTAGCCTCGGATATACAGGTGAGGAGGGGGAGTTACCTGTGGGGAGGAAGTTACCCGTGGGGAGAGAGTTACCTGTGGGGAGGAAATTACCTGTGGAAAGGGAGTTACCTGTGGGGAGGAAGTTACCTTATTCCTTAATTAAATTTGATCTTAAAAAATTCATGCAAAATTTGACTTTTACTTAAGATTATACTGTACGTAGTTGTAGTCGAAAACAACAAACCTTTACCACCGATACTCTACTCTGTCTGCAGGTGTTCAAGAAAAAAGTGGAGTCTGCGCAGGCCGGTGAGAATGTCGGCGTGCTGCTGCGAGGCGTGCGGCAGGAGGTGCTGGCGCGGGGCATGACGCTGTGTGCCCTCGGGTCTCTGAAATTCAGCAACAGGTGAGCCTAGGGCGAGTTCTTGGTTTTCAGAAATACTGATGACCCTTGTTATGTGGAGTATGCCCCCTTTGATTGATTGATATATTACATGCAAGTGTAAAGTAAGACACTCTTGTAGATGTAATTATTAGAAGATTCTAAAGTAGATGGAATGAGAGTAGACTTTAGAAATCAGGTACGACTTACTCAGAATATATTTGTCTTTAGCAAAATGTGACATAACATTGATAAGAGTCCACTGTGGTTTCTCCTCTCTCTTTCTTTCTTCACCCACAGTCTGATCGCTTGCTAGATTTGTGATCGACTGCATACATTTTCATTCTGTCGACTCCATCTGCCTATCTCTCTCTCTCCCATCATCAGCATCATACACCAATGAAGTACTATAAGTTTATTTCCACCAGCTTTCCACACTCAGTCAGTCCTCCCTCCAGGTTTGAGAGCACCGTGTACTTCCTGACTGCCGATGAGGGCGGGCGGCGACGTCCCGTGACCTCCATGTACATACAGATGATCTACAGTGAAACCTGGAATGTTACTTGCCGCCTTGACCTGCCGGAGGGAGTGCCCATGATCATGCCAGGTGAGGGGAGTGACAGAAGAGTAATTACAGTGCCTTCAAGACTTGTTTTAATGCTCCCCTCTTTAACCCGTCTGCTGTGATGGCACAGATTTTGCCTTCACTGGTAGCCCGGTAACATATAGTCCCAGGTCTTGCTCTGCCTCTGTGGTGGATAGTGGAGCGTTTCCCATGTAGTATTGGTATGCCGGATATCCCCTCCCAAGGTGCAGGACTTTACATTTTTCTTCATTGAATTGTATCAGCCACTTTTTGATCCATTCCTGTAGCTGGTGAGGTCTTCTTGTAGGAAATCTGCAGTCAAGGGGTTAATGCTCTGCTCTTTAAAGATTTGAAAGCATAGAAAAGAAAGAACTATAGATGATTTGTTAGATTTCAGGAAGGGGAGAATTACCCAAGGTGTGCTAGACTTTGGAATTTAAATATTATAAAAAGACTTCCGTGGTCACTAGAATAGAGTGAGGCCATAAACAGATCAAACATAGGATGGCAATTAACCCGTACAGTGTCATCTTTTGTCATCAATATGGGTCATGCCAGGTTGCACTTTTTTCGTATTTTTTTTATTTGCCGTCTGTACTACAACCGTAGTTCTCAAAGTTCAACATAATACTATGAAGCTTCCGACGATCAGTTTTCATTTCCAATTACTCTGAACCATAATTTACAATTCCACATGCCTTAGTGATCATAGAATCAAGGAGTAATTACCTAGAAGAAAGTAACTTACCTTCTTGTATAATGATTTTGGTTGGAATGCGGACAGATCTCCAGGAAGGCCCTTTAACATCCATTAAAAAATACAAAGATTTGTCAAATTATTCCTCTTTACTGTCAATGAACAATGTTACATACACAAGCCAAAATATAGGGCGTATAAGCCCTCAAAAGAGCTTGCGTATATATACGTACTTAACACTTCCCTAAGAGGAACGTATATGTACATACTAAACACTGTATGGGTTAAGTTAGCCAGATAGGTGAAAATTATCAAGATTCAAGGTTATGGACACTAGAAGCGATACACCCATCCCTCACTATTACATAAGAACATAAGAACGTAAGGAGTCTGCAAGAGGCCGGTTGGCCTATACAAGGCAGCTCCTGCTATGCACCTTTCTTTCCAGGCGAACACAACACAGCGGTAGTGACTCTGTTGCAGCGCATGGTGATGACCCCGGGCCAGTCGTTCACCATTCGGGAGAACAATGTTACGGTGGCCACAGGCATGGTCACCAAGCTGTTGCCCAGTGTGGAAATCCCTGCCAGAAGGTTGGACAGAGTTGATTTTGAAAAGATTCTATCAAGGTAGTTTTCTGTATAGTTTGTAAATAAAGTAACTTTTATATGAAAGTAGATTCAACTATCCAACAGTGTTAGATGTTTCCTTCGTCTCTAGTCTATAAGTCAGTGGAGGTCTATTACATTAGTTACCAAAGGATAAGGAATACAAGTAATTGTTCCTACAGGTTTATTGAATAACATTTTTGAGATGCGACTGATACACGGCATGTCCATTTGAGTAATAAGCATTGGTTATGTCTGGGGCGGCGGCCACGAGCAGCGTGGTGCGGGGGGTCCTGGGACCAGCCCCGCACCGGCCGGCCACTGGGCACACCGCCCCAACGCACACTGACTAGGTTATTTTCCGTGGCTGCTCCCGGGAGTGTTAAACAGCAGTCACTCAAAGGTACGTGAAGACCGGACTGCTGTTCAGTTCTCAGGGGTGAACTGCCAGTCTCCAGAGAGCAGCGGCTTGAACAGTTAATTATTTTTTTAAGTTCAAGCTTATTGAATGTGCAAGGGCATGTCAGCTGACCATTGCAACTACAAAACATCATGGCTCTGGTCTAATGCCCATTTTGCCTTGCACTGTGTACAATGGTCTTCTTTTTTGTTGCTTAATGGAAAAAAATACTCAAATATTTTCAAACCACTTAGAATCCAGTGATAATTTTCCTCAGAGACATGGTGTAGTAATGGCTCACTCTGTGGCTGAATGGTTGTTCTGCTGGCTGGAACGTGAGAACGAGACTCCGACCATAGAGCACCAATGAGTCTCGGCCAATGGTAGTGTCATGAGTGTCTTCTTTGGCTGTGCTGTTCTGGCCAGGCACAGTGGGCGGTGCCGGGGGGCGCGGGGCCGCCCCGACGTAGCCGCTGACACAAACATTCATTACGAGGTACGGCTGTATCAAGCTAAGGTGGCTCTGTTCCCATTTTGCCACTAAACTAGATTCAATAGCTTTTGGGGAAAATAAGGACAAAAATAAATTTACCATAAATAGTAAAAAGCCTCAGCTTGGCACAGGAAGCAAAGTACAATTGATTTCCATCTTTGTAAGTTATTCCTGGACTGAGTGTAAGCAATTATTTACATTGCAAAGCAAATTAGGCTTCTCTAGAAAATACTGATGTTCCCATTCACACTCAATATTTATTTTGTGTAATTTTCTTGACAGTTAACACTCAGTACAGTAAACATACAAATTCACTTTCATACACACACAAACCTGCATACACACCCATACACATACACACACACACACACATACACTCGTGCACACAAACATTCAGGAGAGCTGGTTTGGGAAGCAACAGTGTCTTGAGAGGAGCAAACAGCTATGGCTTGAAGCAACCTAGTAGTAGCTTGCTTATGTTACATATATACACCAGAAAGTACACATATATAAGCAGTGCAGAGTGTGGGCGGGGCCAGTGGCGGGCGCTGCTTCAATATCTTCCAGTCACCATCCAGTAGCCGGTGTGGAGCGGGGGAGAAGTCGCACACGGCTACCACCATGGTCAGTGAAGGACATTGTATAGGGGGGAGACCAGGGCCGGCGCCACCGGCACTACCTCTGGCCGGCACTCTGCACGTGCAGTCACACATGCACAGTCAACACTTGACACTGAGCACAAGCGCTAGTCCTCTCTCATTGCTACGGTCAGTAGTGGTAGTAGTAAGTTGGGGGCCTACTCTCACACTGAAGCTACCCAGAACCATGGTGCCAGGCCATGGAGCCAGCCACTCATGGCAGCAGAGGTTGGTGCCTGGCAGTGGTAAATATTTGGCCATGGTGCCAGAGACCACCAAATGTCGGCTACCCTGGGTGGTGTGGCCCCAGTGGCCTGCCTTGTGCCGCCTGTCAGACAGGGGCTGCAGGGTGTTCCTCCTCCCAGCGATGACCTCTACTTCCACTGCCTCTTCATCAAGGCCAGAGAACAATAGTGGTCAATAAGCTCCGGCCTGGCCTGGAGTGAACACTTAATATGTAACAAGAAAAGCACATTATCACATGGGCAGCTTGCATCCCTAACTCTTACCCAGGTCTTATGTAAGATGACCTAGATGCATGTTAACCTTCATAGTGTAACGTTTTTTATGTTTTTTGGAAAGGGTTTGGGAGGGGAAGAAAGAACTAACTTCCAGCTGCTATGCCAACCACAACGGCTAACTCTGATGGGCTGTTGTGGGGGGCAGCAGGGGGGGGGGGGGGGTTAAGGAACTGCAACACAAGTGAAGCAGCTCTTGGCATCAGCAGCACCATGGTAGTGCCTGCTCTTGATGCGTGCCAATTCAGACTTCCATTCACATATTCAGAGGAAGGGAGCAGTAGCCTCACATGGTGCGGTATGGTCCCTGCATCTTCAAGAACTGTAAAGGGAAAAAAAAGACTTTAGAGCAAGAAATAAAGACTGAATGGCTTAAATATTAATCTAGCATTGATGTAAATGATAAAACTTGCAGTGATGGTGTTTACATGTCAAGGAGGTACGTAAGGCTGAATTGGTAACAAATGCATCAGTACCAGTAGCATACAACCACCACTGAGACTGTAAGAACCAGGAAGACCGAACATGCAACGAAGAGTGTGTGAATTGACATGAATGAAGTTGGATTGATGAAAGAAGAGCTAGACAGAAGAAAATGAAGAGGAGGACTGCATCATTACAATGACTGAATGGGGAAAACCTTATAGAATTGCATGGGCTAGACAAAAGAAAATGGAGAGGGGGACTGAACCATTACAATAGCTCTGAATGGGGGAGAAACTTACAGAATTACTCAAACAAGCCACTGTACTGACCTGGATGACAAGAGAAGGACCACCGGCCACAATTTCAGGAGGAATCTGGCTGAGGGGACAGTTTTCAATAGACATGATCTGTAGGTTTGTGCAGAGGGCCAGCTCGAAGGGGAGGTTGTGCAGCAGTGGGTTCTCATTGATGTACAGCGTCTCCAGTGACTCCAGGGTACCAATCTCCTCTGGCAGGTAGCTCAGGTTGTTCTCTCCCACGCTCAGGTAAGTCAGGTTGATCAGGTTCCTGGCAAAGGGAAGAATGCCACATTGATTACATGGAAACACGGCCACCAATCACCACACACACATTATTATACTCTTGAACAGCCTTCCTTCCTCTCCGTTTCCTTCTTTCTATGGTTAAACACTTTCTACAGATCATTGACACTTCCAAAACAAATACCACATCAGTTACATGGATTCACGGCCACCAATCACCACACACACACACATTACTATATACTCTTGAACAATCTTCCTTCCTCTCCTTTTCCTTTTTTCTATGGGTAAACACTTTCTAGAGATCATCGACACCTCTTAAACAGCATCTTGGCAGGCTTTATTTGATTATTTATATTATTTGACCCTTGGGCTTATAGGAACAGCCTTCCATCCTCTCCGTTTCCTTCTTTCTCTGGCTATACACTTTCTAGAGATTATCAAGACACCTCTGGAACAGTATCTTTACAGGCATCATTTGATTACTTATGCTATTTGACCCTTGGGGCTGTGAACTTTACTAAAAGAAAACGGAAATAATGGACAATATAGAATTATCTACTTGTGTTTTTTTTATATATCACCTTAGGTTGTTAGATACACCTTTACGTTATTTTAAAAGAAATAACTACAAGTGGTTCATCTCACACGGCCTAGAATCATAACACCTTCTTATGTACACTGCCAAGAAGTAAGCAGTTTCCATAATATCTTAAGAGGCTTTCAAAGAGCAGGATTTTTCTAAGCAAATGATGAAATACTGACCCCAGTGCACGTGGCAGAGCAGACAGCTGGTTGGACTGCACGATGAGCTTCTGGAGGTCTTTGAGGAAGCCAATCTCCGGAGGCAGCCCCTCCAGACGGTTCTCTTCCAGGTCCAGCACACGCAGCTTCCTCAAGTTCCCTATACTTGAGGGGATTTTCTGAAAGGGAGCAAACACTTAGTAAATCTTGAAAGAGTAGTCTGCAGGTTCATACCACAACACTGCCTATCTGTATATACATTCCCAGATCTTTTAGGAACCCCTGAAAACTAACTTGGTACAGTCGCGATATGAAGTGATGTCGCCGCTCTCAAAATGTTCCGTACGGGACCATTTGAAGGTAACGGAAGTGATGTGTATTTAGTGTTTATGTTATAATGTTCCCTTTTAATGATAATCTATAATACGTTGTGATGTAAAACACGGTAAAATAACATAACAGTACCTGAATTACAATTAAACATTCATTTGTTTTAAAAAATGCAAATGCGAATGTCATGTGTTGTCTTCAGTACTGAAGACAACCTTGAAATGATATATATATTCTGGGTCATTCCATGAACTGTCTTCTGCAGTTATTAATAAACATGCACAGTATGACATGAAGCGAAGGGACAGTTACTGGCATTACTTTGCGTTTTATTAATTAAGAATCAAACAATAAGGTTTCACATTAAACACCTTTTATTCACTATGATGGCACTTCTTTTGAGCATGGGCACTGAAATATACAGTAACATTGCTCAGTAATGATGATGAATGAAGAATGCCTTCATAGGTAAGGTTGCCATATCTGAACTATCAAAATTCCGGATGCCTCTACGAACACTCGACCACAGCCTAATGTTTGGCAACACTGCGATTACCCGCCCGCTACCACGACCACCACCTCCATTTCAGAGCCATATATTCTTATTTCCCCACCTTCCTCGATTATTCTATGGCACTTATAAGCTGTGGACTTGTTCCACTGATCACCTCCAAGCATTAGAAGTCTACATGAAGCTTTTGTCATCGTTTTATTGACCAAGAAAGGCAATGATCTTTGCGATCGGCGGCAAAGAGTGAGCGTGGAGTTACAAAACACGACTATTCTGAAGCTATTTATTCTTATTTTTCCATCTCCGACTATCCCACGGTAGTTATAGGCTGTGGGCATCTTCCCTTGATCACTATCATTCATTAGAAGTCCACGGAAAGCTTTTGTTATCGTTATGTTGACCACGAAAGGCAAAGAGTGAGTCAGGGGTGAATGATAGGTATAGCAAAATGGTGCGCGGGCGATGAAGTCATCATCATACGAGAGTATAAATTAAATAAATTACGCCATCCTAGTTTAGGATATCGACTAATTATGCATGTCCTATATATTGTGCATATGTTAGATTTATTGTTGTCAACAGTGATCATGAAAAGATAATTTTACTTTCTGTTTGAATAATATGTCGATATTTGGACTTCATTTGACTTGTTCCTTGGTGAATGAAAACGCTGTGTTAAAATATTTTGACAACTCTTTGTAAGACATCACTGAATATTTCTTTTCTATTTTTTTTCTAGCTTGTAAAATATGTTTAGTTATGATGAAGATACAGGAAAATAATGGTACTCTTGAAAATATATAACGATACTTGCGTGATCGAAAATAAACGTACACGGCGACATCACTTCATATCGTGACTGTACCTCTTGCATGAATGACAACAAGATTATGCTGCAATCTTCTCTACCTACCTATCTATACAAGTTTTTTGTCTTCCCTAAAGCAGCTCTCAGCAAGTTATTTGATACCTCTTGCTAAGACGTGCCCTCGATTATACTGCAATACCTCCCTGCCTATCCCTGTCTTCTTGATGGGGGCCCTTACAGGTTAAATGTAAGTCTTGCTCGAGTGTACTGCATTTGGCCCATCCCACCACCCCACACTTAAAGCCTTCTGCTACTCAGGGATGTTAAATTATGAACAATAAATAAATGTGTAGCCACTCACCCGAAGACAATTGTTAGTCAGGATGAGAACCTCCAAATTCTGCAGACATGATATATCGTCCGGGACTTTGTTCAAGTGATTTGTGCCAAGGTTCAGCTCCACCATGTTCATCCAAGATCCAATATCTGAAAGAAATATAGAGTGGTTATAATTCAATTACTTACCATAAATTCAACTCTTAGTTAGGAAAA
Organism: Eriocheir sinensis; assembly: GCF_024679095.1. Classification (NCBI taxonomy): domain Eukaryota; kingdom Metazoa; phylum Arthropoda; class Malacostraca; order Decapoda; family Varunidae; genus Eriocheir; species Eriocheir sinensis. Next base: position 25,276,094 of record NC_066517.1, on the reverse strand, counting down.
AGGAGAATGAAGTTATAGCATTGAGAACTCTTAACCCCTTGACTGCAATTTCCTACAAGAAGAATGGAACAAAAAGTGGCTGCTACAATTCAATGAAAAAAAAAATGTAAAGTCCTGCACCTTGGGAGGGGAAATCCAGCATACCAATACTACATGGGAAACACACCACTATCCACCACAGGGGCAGAGGAAGACCTGGGACTATATGTTACCAGGCTACCAGTGAAAGTCAAATCCGTGTCAATCACAGCGGACGGGTTAAGGGGTAGGTATTTTCCTTTTTTTAGTGGTTATTCGACTGCATTACCTCATAACTATATACCTAAAAATATTCTAGCAGGAAAATGTACCCCATGACTCCTGGACAGCTGACCTACCTAATGGGAGAGACGTGAGACCATTGTAATTCATGTTGAGCTTGGTGAGGTGTTTGGCGCGGGAGAAGATGCCGTAGGGGATGCGGTCCACCTGGTTGTGCTCCAGGTTGATGGAGTGAACGTTTGTGAACTGAGAGGGGCCGCCCATGGGGTAAGAGTTGAAGGCATTGCGGGACAGAGTGAGGGAGGACAGGTTGGACAGAGAACTCAGGAGGCCGTCAGGCAGCTGGGAGATTTGGTTGCCTTCCACATTGAACTCGTCCAGATTGATGCACTTGCTAAGAGAGCGTGGAACTGATGTCAGGCGATTGTATCTGTGGGAGAGGGCATCACGTATTAGATTTTTGGCTGCTATTGATCTAGTACACTAAATGGCAGATATCCACTCAAGCTTGAAACTAGAAAAACAAAGATTTAAATTAAGAACAGCTTCCTATATGATTTTCCACAAAAGAATACATTAGAATCATGTTTTGCAGTGTCTAGTATTACACTGGATATTTCTGTGTGTTTTAATGTCTAAATACTGCAAGACCAAGAAACATTGCCAAAATTATAGAAGGGATGCTATTCACTGTATATATTGTGTTGGCAGGGTCAGTCTGGCTAATATTCCATATCCGGATGGTTGGATGGCTCTACTATGTTGGATGCATGAGGGATTATTGTAAATCAGAATCAGTGAGAAACAGTTACATGACCAAAAATCAAACAGAATGACCCACAGGTAACATGGACTGAGTTGCATTGATTCACAGACCACAGACTCATTTTAATACCCAATTCTGGCACTATTTGGGACCCTACTGCAACGTTGCCAGATTGTCATACTCAGCCTCCTTTGTATGCCGATTTCTGACCCAAAAACTGCCTCCTCGACCCCAATAACTGCCTTCATATATAGTTATCGTTAAAATGGTTAAATACTGGTGTTTTTTGGCAATAGGTATGACTCAGAAACTGGTAAATATGAGGCTCTGGGTACGATAATCTGGTGACGTTGCCCTACTGTAGATAAACGCAAACAGCAGAGCCTCTACTTACCTCAGGCCCAGGCAGGTCAGGTTCCTCAGGTTGCCGATGGACTGGGGGAGTTCCTTGAGTTCATTGTGCTGGAGGTGGAGTGTCTGTAAAGATATGCAGTTCCCGATCTCCTCCGTCAGTACCTCCATGTGGTTATGGGCCACATCCAGCGTGCCCAGGCGGGTCAGCTCCCCGATGCCAGATGGAAGCTCCTTGATCCTGTTCTCTCGCAGTGACAGGGAGATCAAATTCTGTATGGGACAAGAGCATCACAGTCACACAATAGCACTTAGGACACTTCCAATTACATACATATTAACCTCTTTGCCCTGGGTGTATGCTTATAGGGTTTATACGTGCAGTGCTCCACCCAGGCTGCCCCCATGCAGAAGCTTCAAATGTTCAACTTAATAAAATACTGATATTTCTATAAACTTCATGAATATTGTATTGTTTCATTTGGAAGCTTATTGATTTTTCTGTGTTCATGGGTGTATATATTTTTTATTATCTAGTAGAAATCCCCGTCACTCGCTTGGAAGTGTCAGAAATTGAGGAAGGATTAGCACTGGACCGAGCAAATGGAGAGGATCATCATAAGTCTGCCCCCAAGAATGTAAGATGAACTAGAAAAAAAGAAGAGCTGGCAGTCACATCTCACATCACTTGGAAGTATTAGAAATTGAGGAAGGATTAGCACTGGACCGAGCAAAATGGAGGAGGATCATCATAAGTCTGACCCCAAGAACTATAAAAGAGGAAGAAAAGAAAAAGAGCTGCCCATTACCCACCTTGAGGTTCCTGATCTCTTCTCCCACCACCCTAATCCTGTTGAACCTGAGGAAGAGGGTGATGAGGGAAGGCAGCTTGTACACCACATCGGGAATCTCTGTCAGCTTGTTGTGGCGCAGGTCCAGCACCTTCAGCTGCGTCAGGTTGACCAGGGTGTCTGGCAGGGAGGTCAGGGAGTTCTCAGACAGGCCAAGCGTTTGCAGGTTCACCAAGCGGCCGATCTCCGGGGGAAGAGTCACCAATTTGTTGCTGTTGGGATGTCAAAAATTACCTGTTAACCCCTTGACTGCGGATTTCCAGAAAGTGCTTAGGAATGATAATGGAGAAAGAGAAGGAAAAAAAAAAAGGGAATAGGAGGAGAAAAAGAACAAGGAAAAGTAAAAAAAGATAGGCAAGAGGAAAGGACAGTGCTGAAGAATGATAATGGAGAAAGAGAAGGAAGATGGTAAAGTTTGAGGTGCTTCTGTTAACCCATTGACTGGATTTCCTACAAGAAGACATCACCAAGCTACAGGAATGGAACAAAAAGTGGCTGCTACAAGTCAATGAAGAAATATGTGAAGTCATGCACCTTGGGAGGGGATATCCAGCATACCAATACCACATGGGAAACACTCCACCATCCGCCACATAGGCAGAAAAAGACCTGGTACTATATGTTACCAGGCTACTAGTGAAAGCCAAATCCGTGCCCATCGCAGCGGACAGGTTAATCCTTCACGCTCATACCAAAAATAAAACCACACATTTTTTTTTTTTAAACCATGTTGCAATTTTCCACTCGATTTGATGAACGGAGAAATATTTTTGGATAATGCTGGGTACAGACAAACAAGCAAACAGCACCGAAAACACAACCTCCCTTTTTTTTATTTTTTAGGCATGGGAATCAGCTCAAGGCCCACTGTTCTAAAAAAAAAAAAAATAAAAAAATAAAAGGGAGAGGCCAAAAAATAGGTCAATTTCAAGTAAAGAGGTGTCTTGATAACTCTCCACACATATAATATATAATATATTTTCTGAGGATAGCAATAACAGATATTATCTGTTATTGCTATCCTCAGAAAATCAACAATAAGAGAGCAATGTGTCCCACCTGTAAAGATAGAACTCCACCAAGTGTGTCACATTGTGCATGGACGAGGGAAGCTGGCTGATGCTGGAGTTGCTCAGGTCCAGGCGCTGGGCTCCATCCTCCTTGCACCTACAAAAATAAATCAAGTGAGAATGACATGATTTCAACAATACATCCAATACAAAAAGTACACGAAGATACTTATTGTTCTCTAAATACTATCATCACCCTTTTTTTTTTTTTTTTTACAACAAAGGAGGCAGCTCAAGGGCACAAAAAAAGGAAACAATAATAAAAAAAGCCCGCTACTCGCTGCTCCTAAAACAGAATCAGAAGAGGTGGCCGAAAGAGAGGTCAATTTCGGGAGGAGAGGCGTCCTGATACCCTTCTCTTGGCCATCTAAGTCTACCTAACAGCCACACAACCCTAATTTATATTTGCCCCTGACTACAGATTTTTAACTTGCAATATCCTGTATGAGAGAAAAGAAAAGATAGCTATGAAGAAACAGTTTTTAGATACTTTGTTGAATATTCCCATGAACCTATTATGATACCAGAGATACTGAGTGCTAGAACCCCTTGACCGCAGATTTCCTACAAGAAGACATCACCAAGCCACATGAATGGAACAAAAAGTGGCTGCTACAATTCAATGAAGAAAAATGTAAAGTCCTGCACCTTGGGAGAAATCCAGCATACCAATACCACATAGGAAACACTCCACTAACCACCACAGAGGCAGAGAAAGAACTGGGAGTATATGTTAATAAGCTACCAGTGAAAGCCAAATCCGTGAAGCCAAATCCGTGCCATTGCAGCGGATGGCTTAAGACATACACGCATGAAAAATTTGAAAAATTCCGAAAATTCCCACCCTTTGCAACTCTACACACACCCTTATCAGTATTAGCCCACAACCACAGACTTCAGGTAAACAAGTAACTATACAAGGTGTGAGTGGTTGACTGTGTATTACCAGCCAGCCACTCAGCACACCACCCCTCCCTTGCTACACAGACTAACACCATGACATAAGCAGCACACACACACACACACCTGTTGAATTCCTTGGAGACATCGCGGTCGGCCTGGATGGGCTTCTTCTTGATGGTCGGTTTCACCTTGTTGCCGTCCACAATGTACACACTCTTGGCCCCGTCCCCGGCCCCAAGGGAGTTCGTGGATTGCTTCTTTTCCTGCAGACACAACAAAAACTTGAGTCTTTACTATATTCACCATAAACCTTAAGTATAACACGGTGAAAAAACAACCCTATGGGAGAGCACCAAGAAGCATTTATGGATCGTATCACAAAGAGTAATTTCAACATAGCTCTATTATTTGTCCAGCATTAAACTACCAGTAAATTCAACCTAAAGTGTACTTGATAAGCACTAAAGACTATGCCAAGGATATGGATACAGACGTAGTGACAGGCTCGGATCACCAATCAAACACTCGAACACACTATTCGTTACGTTACCCTCATGCCCTTGGTGTTGGAGTCCTTGGTGGGTGGTGGTGGGTGCTGGGAGGCTGAGGCTGGCTGGGTGATGGGGCTGTCCTTGTGCATAGAGGGGGGCAGCGTGCCTCCCCTCCCACCCCCGCTCGAGGGGCTGGAGGCTGCTGGGTTATGCTCCTGGTTGGCGTCTCCACCGCCACTACTACAGCAGCTGCCCCCGCCTTGGTCCTCTCCCACACACCCACCGTCACCGCTCCCCTGAACAACAGACCAACAAGAGAAAGCATTAACCCCTTGACTGCGGATTTCCTACAAGAAGACATCACCAAGCTACAGGAATGGAACAAGAAGTGGCTGCTACAATTCAATGAAGGAAAATGTAAAGTCCTGCACCTTGGGAGGGGAAATCCAGCACACCAATACCACTTGGGAAACACTTCACTATCCACCACAGAGGCAGAGAAAGACCTTGGAGTATATGTTACCAGGCTACCAGTGAAAGCCAAATCCATGCCCATCGCAGCGGACGGGTTAATTCCTCATACCTTTTCATTTTGTTCTCATGCATTTTTGTATCATATTAACCCTTAAACAACAGCCAAATCGCATCCTTCACAGTCTACTTAGCTGGGCATCCCTGTTTAGATCAGACTCGAGTGCCACTTGACTCGAGTGCAACTAATTTTGAAAGTTTGGGTCAAATTTCACAGGTTCCATCACTTGCTGTATTGTGTGGAAGTCTATTTAACCCTTGTGGATTTGAGATACTGTCATTAGTCCTAACTGAGTCACCATAGGACCCACACCAAGCACCTTTTGAGATAATACAGGATGATACACTGACGAGTTAAGGGGAAAGGATAGAATAGAGAGTGAGGATTATTCTGAGTACAAAGACAGTGATGATTTTTTTTTTTTTTTTTACGGTAAAGGAGGCAGCTCAAGGGAAAAAAAAAAAAAAAAAAAAAAGAAAACACTGAAAAAAAAAGCCCGCAAATCACTGCATCTATAAAAAGAGTTAAGAGGAGTGGCCAAAAGAGAGGCCAATTTCGGGTGAGGTGTCCTGAAACACTCCTCTTGAATACATTGAAAGCAGTGATGGCAAAATAATGTACGTATAATACCTAGGAAGTTGATTTGCACCAGCCTTTCTTACATTTTCAAAGGAATTTCAAGCATACTTAATTTCACATCTACAATAATAACATTCGCACACCAGACACACACTACAGCATGTCACACTTACGTCTCTGTGGTCGGCTGGGTGCTCACTGTGGGAAGAGCTCTTGTTCGTCCTTCTCATCATCCCAGCCTAAGTGCCTTCCATCTGGGGGAGCAAAGGACCAAAGTTAATTATCTATGTTCCTTTCCATATCAGATTTAGCACCATCAACCCCTTGACTGTGGATTTCCTACAAGGAGACATCACCAAGCTACAGGAAAGGAACAAAAAGTGGCTGCTACAATTTAATGAAGAAAAATGTTAAGTCCTGAACCTTGGGAGGGGATATCCAGCATACAAATACCACATGGGAAACACTCCACAATCCACCACAGAGGCAGAGAAAGACCTGGGAGTATATGTTACCAGGCTACCAGTGAAAGCCAAATCCGTACCAAACACAGCGGACGGGTTAATCATAGCTCAGAACCGAGTACTTTGCAGCAAAACGGTTATCAGGATCAAAGTGTATCAGGAAAAGTGTCCCCCACCAGAGTGAGTTGCGTATAATTCTGGATGAATACTCTTAAGTGATGTCTCTTTACACATTATTCCCTCCAGCATGGACTAACACAGTGCAAACAGGTGTTGATGCAACTGTCATAACACTGCCAACTGTCAAAGTACCTTAACCCGTCCACTGCAATTGGTACGGATTTCACCTTCACTGGTAGCCTGGTTACATATACTCCCAGGTCATTCTCTGCCTCTGTGGTGGATAGTAGTGTTTCCCATGTGGTATTGGTGTGCTGGCTATCCCCTCCCAAGGTGCAGGACTTAACATTTTTATTCATTGAACTATAGCAGCCACTTTTTGTTCCTCTCCTGGAGCTTGGTGATGCCTTCTTGTAGGAAATCCATATCCAAGGGGTTAAGGAGTGACATTTCAGTTGCACAAAGGATAGAAAATGCAACTTGTGACCTATATTTCCATCTTTTCCCCTTCAGCACAAGATACAGTTGTCGAGATGAAGTATTAGCGTGGTAAGGGGCAAGCCATAATACAATCTACATGTTAAAGTGCCTCAGGGAATGACATTTGGACAACACATAAGACACAGAATGCAACTTAAGTGACGTTTCTTTCTCCATTTCCTTTTTCTCTTCAGTAGTGGATAAAGATAATAGCCAAACAGGATATGTATGTGATAAGGTGACGTGGGAATGCACTCGAGTGGGTGTGGGAGTGACATTTGAACATGACATGACACAGGAGAATCTTGGGTGACATTTCTTTCTTCTCCTTTGTTTTCCCTCTCAGTAGCAGCAATAATGATGCCAAACAGGATATTAATGTGATGGCGTGATATGGGAACGGACTCGAGTGGGTGAAAGAGTGACATTTGGACATCACATGACACGAAAGGCAATTTGAGTGACGTTTCATTATCCTCCTTTATTTTCTCCTTTCAGTAGCAGGTAAAAAATCATGCCCAAACAGGATATTAATGTGATGGCGTGATGCGGGAACAGACTCGAGTGGGTGTGGGAGTGACATTTGAACACCATATGACACAGGAGGAACTTGGGTGACATTTCTTTCTCCTCCTTTATTTCCCTTTCAGTAACAGGTAAAAATGATGCCAAAAGAGGATATTTATATGATGGCATGACATGGGAACAGACTCAAGTGGGTGTGGGAGTGACATTTGAACATCACATGACACGAAAGGCAACTTGGGTGACATTTCTTTCTCCTCCTTCATTTTCCCTTTCAGTAGCAGGTAAAAATGATGCCAAACAGGATATTAATGTGATGAGGTGATGTGAGGAGGGTTCGAGTGTCCAGATGACCCCAGCTTGGCGACCTTCTCTCCTCCTCCTTCATTTTTGTCCTCTTTCTATTCTACTACCTCTATTAACCCCTTGACTGCGGATTTCCTACAAGAAGACATCACCAAGCAACAGGAATGGAACAAAAAGTGGCTGCTACAATTTAATAAAGAAAAATGTAAACTCATGCACCTTCGGGGGGAATCCTGCATACCAATACCACATCGGAAACACTCCACTATCCACCACAGAGGCAGAGAAAGACCAGGGAGTATATGTTACTAGGCTATCAGCGAAGGCCAAATCCATGCAGGTTAACACGGTAAGAAGGTTTGCCTGCCACACACGCCCACCCTGACAACAGCCTCCTCTTTACCATGGTTTTGTGGGGCTATAGAGACAAGAAACCAATCTAAAATCCTCTAATGGGTTGTTTTCATATGAGGAAGGAGTGGACTAATAAAATGTCCATACCTCTCCCTCTTTCCTTCACTTTCATCTCCCTTCTATAGTCCCCATATCCACCCTATCCCTTTATCTCCCTTTCTCCTTTGCTATAATCTCCCTATTACAGTGCCTCTCCCTCTTTCCTTCACTTTCATCTCCCTTCTATAGTCCCATTCTCCAAACCCCATCTCCATCCTATCCCTTTACCTCCCTTTCTCCTTTGCTATAATCTTCCTAGTTCTCCCATTCCCATCTCCACCCTATCCCTTGCTATAATATCCCTAGTTCTAACCCCATCTCCATCCCTCCCCTTTCCCCTGTTATTACCTCCCTTTCTCCTTTACTATAATCTTCCTAGTTCTCCCATTCCCATCTCCACCCTATCCCTTGTTATTACCTCCCTTTCTCCTTTGCTATCATCTCCCTAGTTCTCCCATTTCCATCTCCACCCCCTTTCCCCTGCGATTACCTCCCTTTCTCCCTTGCTATAATCTTTCTAGTTCTTCCATTCCCATCTCCACCCTTCCCCTTTCCCTTCCTATTAGCTACCTGTCCCCAATCATCTCCCTTCTACAGTCCCCATCTCCTCCCTATCCCTCCCTTCCTCTCTAACCCTTTCCCTTCCTATACGGCACGGGTACGGCAGGGGAGGCGGGCTAATACCTGCACACTGGTGTATAAAAAAGCAGTAAGATAATTTCCACTAATGCAAAATGGGAATAAATGCTTAAAAACGGTAATATAAGCTTGGAAATGGGTATAATAGCTTAAATACAGGAATGAAAGCTTACAAACGGGAATAGAAGCTCAGAAACGGGAATGATAGCTTTAAAACGTGAATAAGAGCTTAGAAACGGAAATATAAGCTTAGAAATGGGAATTGAAGCTTAGAAACGGGAATGTAATCTTGGAAACGGGAATGAGAGCTTAGAAACGGGAAAGGAAGCTTAGAAACGGGAATGAGAGCTTAGAAACGGGAAGGGAAGCTTAGAAACGGGAATGAGAGCTTAGAAACGGGACAGATAGCACTAATAAGGGGAATGGGAGCTTCAAAATGGGAATGTAAGCTTAGAAACGGGAATATAAGCTTAGAAACGGGAATATCAGCTTAGAAACGGGAATAATAGCTTAGAAACGGGGATAAAAGCCTTGAAAGCATCCCCGCCCAAAACCAAACAGGAGCAAAGACTTTAAAACAGGAACAAAGGCTTTAAAACGGGAACAAAAGCTTTAAAACAGGAACAAAAACAAAATGGGTATAATTTCAAGATGTCCAACTCATTATTTCAGCGCCTTGCCTAACCTGCCGCCTCCCTCACCTCATAATGCTGCCGGGGCCTTGGGGAGCATGACGGGCGTTCCTTCGTGGCTCAGGGAGGAAGAAGGCGGCGGGAGGGTAACTCAGGAGCGGTAAATTAGGCCACAAAATGCAGAAAAGTAAGTCCACGTCTAGCCCGTTCACTGCTATCTGCTGCTCCTGTTGCGCGAAATACCTCCTCCGAGAAATAAGTCGCCCTGCTGTCCACTACGCATGCGCACTGTTCGGGAATATACATACATATACACATACACAGCAAAAAAAACTATTATTTACCTGGAATGGATGATAGGAATAATATTTAGGCCTATGAATAGAGATTGTTTGATTGGGTAAATCTCCCCCATTCCTCCCCTTCCCTGTTTCTTAGACCTGCCCTATTCGCTTGTTGTAAAGCTTTGTCTTGATTGAAAACATTGCTCTGATGTTTGTGCCGTGTATTGGAGCCGATACAGGACAAGTAAACGATAGTAGTCAGTGGAATATTAATAAAAAGTAGGCAAGTTGGACCTCTCTCCGCGAGGTATTTTGCGGCTGCGAGCTGATTCCTACAACACCCGCACCCTGGGACCAAAGGTGCCAGATCGTCGTACTTAGCGTCTTATATTTACCGATTTCCGACCCAACTACTGTCTCCTCCACCTCAGTAACTAGATTCATTAATATTTATGGTTGAAATGGCTAATTATTGATGTCTTACTGCAATAGTTAAGTGTCAAGAACTGGTAAATACAATGTAGTGATTACGATAATCTGGCAACGTTGCCCGGGACCTGCGCAGCGCACTCCTCTGGGGAGGCAGAGTTTGGTACCAACGATCAGGATTTTGGTACTTTTGGTTGTCTTCAATACTAACTAACTAACTAACTAACTTACTAACTAACTTACTAACTATTCCTTGGTGTGTTTTGAGGTACGAATTAAAGGCTGTCAAAGCGCTACTACTACTACTACAATAGATAGATGATATTTATTTAAGGCTTTCTACAGTAAATGAGGCAACTTATAATTTTGAAGGGAGGGCATTCATATCAGTTTTAGATTAAGGATGCTGAAATTAACCAAAGAAATGGCGTTAGAATGTATAAATTCTCGGTTTGATACAGATAGCTCTCATGTGGTACGTTTTCTGGTGCGCTTTGGTACTACTGTAAAAATCGGTGTTGTATTTATATCAATTTTAGTTCAAGGATGCTCAAATTAAACAGAGAAATGACGTTAAAATATATCAATTCTCGCTCTGGTACAGTTAGCTCTCATGCGGTACGTTTTCCACACCTGTAAAAATCCGTGCATGTGGCAAACCTGTTCATCTAATTAATTAATAAACGCCAGATCTGCCACAAAAATGACCCAAGCTCAGCCTATAGATAACCTTTCCTGACCCATCAAAATAAAAAATATATATTAGAAAATTATTACGTTTGAAAACCGAGTAAACCGAGTGCTAATTTAAATGATTAGGCCTATAGTAGTAACAGTAGTAGAAGTAGTAGTAGTAGTAGTAGTAGTAGTAGTAGTAGTAGTAGTAATAGTAGTAGTAGTAGTAGTAGTAGTAGTAGTAGTAGTAGTAGTAGTAGTAGCAGCCTACTATAGTAGTAGTAGTAGTAGTAGTAGTAGTAGTAGTAGTAAAATTAAATAGTAAAAAAAAAAATATACACAAAAAAAACAATATGATTAACAAACAAACTAACAAACAGATAAACACGTTAGACACTTTCCTGCCCGACCTTTTTTTTATTTTTAAGTAAAAACAGCATAAATAAACACACTTTTGTTTTACCTTTTAAACCTTCATATTAAATCTCTCTCTCTCTCTCTCTCTCTCTCTCTCTCTCTCTCTCTCTCTCTCTCTGTACCTAGATTACTATAAAAAAAAAGTGCGTTCAGGTGAGGCTTGCACATGGAGCCTTGCGAGAAGTTTGTAAGCTGCTCTGTGATTGGCTGCCGCTCCTCTCACTCACTTATAGATAGACATAGAGAATCAGACCACACAGACCCCATGGTGAAGCTATACACTAATCAGATGACTCCAAAACGTTGCTTTTCTACTCTAGATAATATTAAGTTCAAGGAAGTGACGGTCGAGCTTGTTTTTAAAGGAGTCAATCGTGTTACATTGGACCACTGACGATGGGAGCTTATTCCATTCTCGCACTACAACGTTGGTGAAGAAAAATCTGGTGCAGTCTGAATTTACTTGTCTACATTTGAGTTTTATGCCATTGTTCCTCGTTCGCAAAGTGTCATCGATCATTAACAATTTTGTTCTGTCTACATTCGTGAAACCATTAATTAAACATGAATACCCCGCAAAAGAAAGGAAGGTCCTTTATCAAAAACTCGTCTGCCACCATACTGTTCGCAGCGTTGGAAAGAAGAAAACGTTTACTGGGTAAGTACACGTAACAAAGTTTTACAAGAAAGAAACACAAAATAAGATGAATGGTGATCCTGAGTTTTCCTTTATCATGTGGTTTCATTCTATTGAACGTTTAAAAATAAATGGCAAACTTGCTCTTACATTTATCGTGTAGATGTAGCTGTGTTTACCATTGATTGAAATAAGTATGTGTTCATTACAGTAAACTGTAAATAGTTTGTGCGGTTTCGTCTTATATAAGTTTATGAAGAGCATAAGAACATAAGAACGCCGCAGGCAACACACACACACACACACACACACACACACACACACACACACACACACACAGGCACCGCAGGCAACAGACACACACACACACATGCACACACAGGCACCGCAGACAACACACACACACACACACACACACACACACAGGCACCGCAGGCAACACACACACACACACACACACACACACGTGCACCGCGGACAACACACACGCATAAACACACTCACAGGCACCGCGGAACCCCCCCCCCCTCCACCCCAACACACACACACACACACACACACACACACACAAGTTACCCGTCAATTCCATTTTCTTTACTTGTGGGTGGCGGCCTGGCCAGTCCCCCCCAGCACCCCGGGTTCACCGCGCGCTCTGATTGGTCCTAATTTCTCCTTATGCTGAACCCTTTCCTGGCTTATTTATTATCTACTTATCCCTTCATCATTCCTTTCTTCCTTAATTTTTTCATCTTATAGTTTCGATTTTTCTTATAGGATGGCTTTATATCGCTTTCTGGCAGGGTTATTAATTCTCTGCTTATCCCTTCATTATTCCTTTCTTCCTTAACTTAATTTCTTCATCTTACAATTTCGAGGTAATGTTTTTTTCTACATTAAGGCTTTACATCGCATTATGGCAGGCTTATTTATTCCCTTATTCCTTATTCCTCCATTACTCCTTCCTGTCTCACCTCATTTATTAATTTCTATTTCGTATATTTTCGCGGTAATCTATTGTTTCGTAAGTGTGATTTATATTCATGGAAGGCTTTATCGTGTTCAGGCTTAACATGCTTGAGGTAAATTGTAATGTGTTTTTATTCGTGTTTAATTCCTACGCCGGTAAATATATTGGTTTTATTAGTAACGCGACGGGGAATGACTACCCGACAGTATCTCGCTCCCAGTTACCCACGTTAATTAACCTTCAAACCTCCCGGAAAACATAATTAAAGTGTCATTATCAAAAGTAGCATCTCTGAAAGCTATAGTAAAGTTTAAACATCGAAAAACGCGTGAAAAATAGCTATAATATATCGTGGCGTTGGTCAGTGATTTTGGCGGAAAATGCCCATGGCGTCCCTGTCCTTTTTCCAACTGTAGTCTTCTTCTTCTTTTTTTGACCTGTGACGCTTTGTATCGCTTCTTAGGTCCTCCTCCTTTCGTTCATCTTTTCTTCTTTTTCACTTATAGCTACACACTTTTCTTTTCAGTATTACATCACTTTCTTAAGCACTTCATCCTGATCTTAGGTTTTCTGTCCTTTTCTTTCCCTGATTTACTTGCCCATGTGCTTTCCTATTTTCCACTATTACACTTTTCACTCCACTTTCACTGCTCAGATTTTTTTTCCCAGCAACATGTCAAGAAAATTTCTGTGTGAGGTATTAATTTCACTGCTTCCTCCTTACTGCCATATAGTCCTAACACGGTACTTATTCCTCCGTCTTCCTCCTCCAATCTGGCAACCCTGCTTTTAGGCGCCATTTTGGG
>NC_066517.1:25237456-25257456 GCF_024679095.1 Eriocheir sinensis | reverse complement strand
GGCTGTGTTGTGTGTGTTAGGTGACGGGCGTTGAGGCTTGCTAGGGCTGTGTGTTCCTAGTGTTATAAGGTGGCAGAGATGGTGATTGCTTACCTGGTGTTACATTATTTTATTACTCTTTTCAGCTGTGATTGTGTTACGTGTGTGTTGTGTTGGGGTGACGGTGGGTGGGGAGGTGTGTGATGGGTGCTCAGGTGGTGGTGTGACGCATGAGATGGTATTACGTTATTATTTATTACCTCCCAAATCACCTATCGCAGGCTTTTTTGTTGCTTTTTTGTTTCGTTGCCCTTGAGTTGTCTCCCTTTCTGTAAAAAAAAAAAATAATAAATAAATGAATAAAAACCTGCGTGACGGGGCTGTGATTAACTCTTCTTCTTCTTCTTCCACAGGTGCAGAGTGCCCTTGCTGTGGTTTTGGCACTGAAAAACTGGAGATACTGGAGGTGGCTGTGTTGTGTGTGTTAGGTGGCGGGCGTGGGGACTTGCTAGGGCTGTGTGTTCCAGGTGTTATAAGGTGGCAGAGACGGTGATTGCTTACCTGGTGTTACGTTATTTTATTACTCTTTTCAGCTGTGATTGTGTTACGTGTGTGTTGTGTTGGGGTGAGGGTGGGTTGGGAGGTGTGTGACGGGTGCTCAGGTGGTGGCGTGACGCGTGCGACGGTATTACGTTATTATTTATTACCTCCCAAATCACCTATAGCAGGATTTTTTGTTCCTTTTTTTGTTGCCTTTGAGTTGTCTCCCTTTCTGTAAAAAAAATAAAAAAAAATAAAAAAGAATAAATGAAAACCTGCGTGACGGGGCCGTGATTAACAATTCTTCTTCTTCCACAGGTGTAGAGTGTCCTTGCTGTGGTTTTGGTGCTGAAATACTGGAGGTGGCTGTGTTGCGTGTATTAGGTGACGGGTGTGGAGGCTTGCTAGGGCATTGTGTTCCAGGTGTTATAAGGTGGCAGAGACGGTGATTGCTTACCTGGTGTTACGTTATTTATTACTCTTTTCAGCTGTGATTGTGTTACGTGTGTGATGTTTTGAGGCGACAGTGGGCGGGGAGGTGTGTGACGGGTGCTCAGGTGGTGGCGTGACGCGTGAGACAGTATTACGTTATTATTTATTACCTCCCAAATCACCTATAGCAGGCTTTTTTTATTTCTTTTTTTTTGTTGCCTTTGAGTTGTCTCCTTTTCTGTAAAAAAATAAACAAATAAATAAAAAAATAAATAAATAAAAACCTGCGTGACGGGGCCGTGATTAACTCTTCTTCTTCTTCCACAGGTGTAGAGTGCCCTTGCTGTGGTTGTGGCACTGAAACACTGGAGATACTGGAGATACTGGAGATGGCTGTGTTGCGTGTGTTAGGTGATGGGCGTGGAGGCTTGCTTGGGCCGTGTGTTCCAGGTGTTATAAGGTGGCAGAGACGGTGATTGCTTACCTGGTGTTATGTTATTTTATTACTCTTTTCAGCTGTGATTGTGTTACGTGTGTGTTGTGTTGGGGTGACGGTGGACGGGGAGGTGTGTGACGGGCGCTCAGGTGATGGCGTGACGCGTGAGACGGTATTACGTTATTATTTATTACCTCCCAAATCACCTTTAGCAGGCTTATTTGCTGCTTTTTTTTGTTGCCCTTGAGCTGTCTCCCTTTCTGTAAAAAAAAAAAAAAAAAATGAATAAATAAAAACCTGCGTGACGGGGCTGTGATTAACTCTTGTTCTTCTTCTTCCACAGGTGTAGAGTGCCCTTGCTGTGGTTGTGGCACTGGATATACTGGAGATACTGGAGGTGGCTGTGTTGCGTGTGTTAGGTGACCGGCGTGGAGACTTGCTAGGGCAGTGTTTTCCAGGTGTTATAAGGTGGCAGAGACGGTGATTGCTTACCTGGTGTTACGTTATTTTATTACTCTTTTCAGCTGTGATTGTGTTACGTGTGTGTTGTGTTGGGGTGACGGTGGGCGGGAAGGTGTGTGACCCGTGATCAGGTGGTGGCGTGACGCGTGATACAGTATTACGTTATTATTTGTCATAAACTCTTCTTCTTCTTCTTCCACAGGTGTAGAGTGTCCTTGCTGTTGTTGTGGCATTGAAACACTTTAACACCTTCTATTAGACTATCTTGAATACAACCCAAAGTTCACTTTAACATCATGCAAGAAATAGAAAAACAGGAACAGAGATGATATACTTGATAGTAGTATATTAGCATCTAACAGACTAATGCTGTGGTTTCGAAACTGAAACACTAGTACACCAATTAGACTGCCCTGAATACAATGACCTCAAAGTTGACCTCATGCAAGAAATAGAAAACAGGAATAGAGATGATAAGCTTGCTAGCGTACTTGCATTTAACAGATTGAAAAAATAGAAACCGGAAAAAAAATTGTGGACTGTGGAATACTTGAAAAAGAAGAAGCAAGAACATAGAAGTTATATCCAGGAAAAGGCAAAGAAAGAAAAAAAAAAGAAAAGAAAAAAAAAAAAAAAACAGGAATAGAACACATGCCTCAACGCCCACCTACACAGACTGAACATAGTCCAGAACCCACACTGCCCATGGTGCCCCACATAACCCTACACGCCAGAACACTTCCTGCTCCACTGCCCAAGATTCCACGTCCTCTGCACCAACCTCAATTAGGCATCCCTAACCAGGCTCCACATTCACTGGCCAACTCTGGAGGATCTGCTGGCCAGCGACACCCTCAGCCCCAACACTGCCTTCCAAGGGTTGGTTTAGCAATTATATTTTTTATATATTAAGGTGTCTATATTTTTATTCTTTCTCTATATCTGTTGGGGTCACAACATGAGCGGTACACATTAATGAAACTAATCTGCATTGCATTGTTACAAGTTTCCATCATTTCTGTAGTTTCCTGGCCCATAAAAACTCCACCACAAAGCAGGTGAAGGACACAGTGTGGGCCAGGAGGAGGAGGAGGAAGGCGCCCTGCAGCTGCCCCACTTTTAGCTGGGATGTTTTGGCTTTCTGAAGGGAGGAAAGGGAATGACAATGTACTGTGATGGCATAGACCGACATTTCAGCTTGTTTTCTGTGTTGTTTTGGCCCGAGATATTTTTATAGAGGTTGCTGAAGGGCCAAATAATGATCATGATAACTGGCAAGGAAAGTGTCTGCAACAACTGTGGGGCTTTTGAGCAGGAGAAACATGTTAATTTGTTACGTGGGGCATCTGAAGTGGAGGAAGGTGTTGCATGGGAATTCTTTGGGAGGTCTGTGGGGAAGGTGTTCTATGTTTTACCTGTGGGGGATAGAGTGTATATATATCATCTGTGGGGAGTAAGATTTTATGAGGGTCGTCTGTGGAGGAGAAAGGTGTTGTATGTATTTATCTGTGGGGGATAGAGTGTATATTGATCATCTGTAGGGAGGATGCTGCTGTAAGGGTCGTCTGTGGAGGAGAAATTAAGGTGTACGTATTTATTATCTGTGGGGGATAGAGTGTATATGGATCATTTTAGGCAGAGAAAGGTGTTGTGTGAAGCATCTATGGGAGGGATAGTTTTATTTCTTTTTTTCTTTCTTTTTTTTTTTTTTTACGTCTACACCTATAATGCCAGTAGGCTTGCTTGAGGGGCCTAGATGGTGTTCGGCCCCAACCCGTCATGGCACAGGCAAGTGTTTATAGTGGCGCCATCTTCTCTGGGTGTAGGCCATATGTACCATCTATGCAGAGAAAGGTGGTGTAGGTATCTGTGTGGTGATTTTTATATTTGATGCTCGTATGGTATATTTCTGGCAATGCTTGATTTTACCGTTAGAGTGTGGTGGGCTTCCAATAATGTTATGTCAATTTTCACAGGAGTTGACAAAGTTACCCGTGGTGTCCTGTCCCCATATCTACACTTGTCCAGCCTTTCTTTTATTATATTTCTCTTTAATTAACTCATTTATCTATTCATTTATACTGTTATTTATTTCTTTTCATATATTACTTAAGTGTATTCTCCCCTTCACCAGGTTCATATCTATACTTGTCCAGTCTTTCTTTTAACCCCTTCATTGGTAGGCGCTCGCAACGAGACTATCCCCTCAGGCGCGCTCGGGGACCCCAGCGGGGGAAGGGGATCTCTTTTAACAGCTATATCTCAAAAACTATTCATCACAGTTACAAAACAAAAACACCATTGGAAAGAGGAGGCCAAGATCTATAAGATTCGGTTATGTAAGCCTCTCCTGTGAATGTACAGGCACGTTCAGGGGGTGTTTTTTGCTGTGAGTGCGACTGGCGCTCGCAGCGAGCTTTTAGCACCACCAGCAAGTGACACTAGTGCTCGCTCTTTTAACCTCTGTATCTCAAAAACTATTCATCACAGCTAAAAAACAAAAACACCATTGGAAAGAGGAGGCCAAGATCTATACGATTTGGTAATGTAAGCCTCTCCTGTGAAAGTACAGGCACGTTCAAGGGAGTTGTCTGTGAAGACGTACATTTATACGTGTGCGACGGTCAGCCGTAAGGCAGCTACTGTAGATCTCTTGATGATGGGGTGCTGGCAGGGCAGTATTGTCAACTGCAAAATTTACAACTATTTGGTCAAAATATCAGTCATGTGATAGGTGAAGCTATGCAAAAATGTCGCTATATTGGTCAACAACATCCACCAATTACTTGTCCGTAGATTTTCCGCGCTGGGCTGACATGATTTTCCACCAAATTTAGTGGAGAACCCACTCAATTGGCAATCCTGTGTTGTGAGAATTAGTGTTGGAACACTCATATGCGGGAGATTTGAGTGCGGCTGGAGCTCGCAGCGAGCGTTTAGCACCACCAGCAAATACGCCTAACGCCCGCTGCAAGTGTTTAGCAATGAAAGGGTTAATATACTTTTCTTTAAGTTATCTATTATTCATTTACTCAGTTATTTATTTTTAATGTGCTGTTCTCCCTCCCATGTGGTTATCAGCCTAACTAGTTTATTATTTATTTTATATTTTAGTGTGTTGGTCTCCCTCTCATGTGGTTATCAGCCTGACTAGTTTATTATTTATTTTATATTTTAGTGTGTTGGTCTCCCTCTCATGTGGTTATCAGCCTAACTAGTTTATTATTTATTTTATATTTTAGTGTGTTGGTCTCCCTCTCATGTGGTTATCAGCCTGACTAGTTTATTATTTATTTTATATTTTAGTGTGTTGGTCTCCCCCTTACCTGGTTATCAGCCTGACTAGTTTATTATTTATTTTATATTTTAGTGTGTTGGTCTCCCTCTCATGTGGTTATCAGCCTGACTAGTCTATTATTTATTTTATATTTTAGTGTGTTGGTCTCCCTCTCATGTGGTTATCAGCCTGACTAGTTTATTATTTATTTTATATTTTAGTGTGTTGGTCTCCCCCTTACCTGGTTATCAGCCTAACTAGTTTATTATTTATTTTATATTTTAGTGTGTTGGTCTCCCCCTTACCTGGTTATCAGCCTAACTGGTTTATTATTTATTTTATATTTTAGTGTGTTGGTCTCCCTCTCATGTGGTTATCAGCCTGACTAGTTTATTATTTATTTTATATTTTATTTTTTTGGTCTATTATTTATTTTATATTTTAGTGTGTTGGTCTATTTATTTTATATTTTAGTGTGTTGGTCTCCCCCTTACCTGGTTATCAGCCTAACTAGTTTATTATTTATTTTATATTTTAGTGTGTTGGTCTCCCCCTTACCTGGTTATCAGCCTAACTAGTTTATTATTTATTTTATATTTTAGTGTGTTGGTCTCCCCCTTACTTGGTTATCAGCCTAACTAGTTTACCTATTATTTATTTTACTATATATTTTAGTGTGTTGGTCTCCCCCTTACCTGGTTATCAGCCTAACTAGTTTATCTATTATTTATTTTACTATATATTTTAGTGTGTTGGTCTCCCCCTTACCTGGTTATCAGCCAAACTAGTTCAGCTATTATTTTTTTATTATTTATATTTTAATGTGTTGGTCTCTCTCTCTCTCTCTCTGTGTCTCAGTCTCTGTGTCTCTCTGTCTCTCTCTCTCTCTCTCTCTCTCTCTCTCTCTCTCTCTCTCTCTCTCTCTCTCTCTCTCTCTGTGTCTGTGTCTCTGACTCTCTCTGTGTCTGTGTCTCTCTGTGTCTCTGTCTGTGTCTCTGTCTCTCTCTGTGTCTGTGTCTCTCTCTGTGTCTCTCTGTCTCTCTCTGTGTCTCCGTGTCTCTGTGTCTCTCTGTGTTTCTCTCTGTGTCTCTGTGTCTTTCTCTGTCTCTGTGTCTCTGTGTCTCTGTCTCTGTGTCTCTCTCTGTGTCTCTGTGTCTGTGTCTCTGTCTCTCTCTGTGTCTCTCTCTCTCTCTCTCTCTCTCTCTCTCTCTCTCTCTCTCTCTCTCTCTCTCTCTCTCTCTCTCTCTCTCTCTCTCTCTCTCTCTCTCTCTCTCTCTCTCTCTCTCTCTCTCTCTCTCTCTCTCTCTCTCTCTCTCTCTCTCTCTCTCTCTCTCTCTCTCTCTCTCTCTCTCTCTCTCTCTCTCTCTCTCTCTCTCTCTCTCTCTCTCTCTCTCTCTCTCTCTCTCTCTCTCTCTCTCTCTCTCTCTCTCTCTCTCTCTCTCTCTCTCTCACTTGGTTGTCAGCCTCGGCGTGCGGGAAGTGGTCGCGGAAGAGTTTGCGGAGCACGCCCGCCTCCCGCAGCGCCGTGAGCACGTGCGTGATGCGGTACGTGTAGGCCGTGTTCTTGGGCAGGAACCACGACACGTGCCCGCTGTACACCTGCACGCGAAGGTAAGGAAAAGTACGGAGTTTCTTTACCTTATTCTCAAGTATAATGGTCACTGAAACGGGTCGAGGTGCCCTTTTTACCTGTTCTTTCATGAGGTAGGTGAGGTGTGTTATGTTGTACTGTATCTGGAGGTTGGTGAGGTAGGCGTAGGTCTCTGTGAGGACGTGGGTGCCCCGGAGGATGCTTTCCACGCCCTGGTCGTAGTGATTGTCTATGGGGAAGAGGTCAAGTTTCCTCCCCAGCGCGGCGAGGCTTGCGTCCTGGGATTGGTTGAGGGCGTCGGGCACGAAGTTACCGTAGTCCTGCATCGTCAGTCTGTCAAGGAGGTGCGGGAAATAATCGGTTAAAGGTATGCGGCAAATAATCGGTTAAAGGGATGCGGCAAATAATCGGTTAAAGGGGTGCGGGAAATAATCGGTTAAAGGGATACGGTAAATAATCGGTTAAAGGGGTACGGGAAATAATCGGTTAAAGGGAAACGGTAAATAATCGGTTAAAGGGGTACGGTAAATAATCGGTTAAAGGGGTGCGGCAAATAATCGGTAAAAGTGACAATCGATCAAACTCGGCTTATTGTTTTTACATGTCTCCTGTTCTGAGTACTGATTAGGAGGTGACCTTAGCTTTTAGCGGTGGTTAGAGGCCCAGAGAAATTATGCGTGCACGAAAAATAAGTGCTTTCATTTCACTTATTTCAGTTATTTGTTACTTATTTATTCTTTTGTCTCCTGTTCTGAGTACATATTAGGAGCGGCGTGCGGCTTGGTGAACATGGCTTATAGTGGTGGCGAGATGTCTATGATAGAGAGGTTGTAGGGGGACATTTGCTAAAGAATTGACCGTCTACGTACCTATAGGGCGAGAGTGCCAGCTCCGCCACCGTCTCGAGGCGGCTGGGGTAGACGGGCACGGTGAGGAAGGCGATGAGGTTGGTGGTGTAGGCGGTGGTGATGATGATACAGGAGAGCCACCACGCCGCCAGCCACCCGCGCCCCTCCTGCAGCTCGCCCTGCCGCATCACGCCGCCACACACCTGCGGAGGACAATACACGAACATAACAGTACGAGCGTTGTATATACTTCGTTTTCTCCTTTACCGTAGAAAATCATAATGAATAACCGCTTGTAACCACCAATTTGCGCCGCCATGCTGCTGAAATAAGTAAAGTTAGGCGTATATGCTATAGCTGCGCGTGGTCTTGGTGCTCATCTCCGTCTCATTATCCCGGGACACAGGACTAGTTCGACATCCAGGTTACCACAGTGTACCGTTCCCAGGTTTCCCCCAGGTAACCATTTATCGACCATCCCGAAAGAAAGAATAAAGAGCTAGGGGACAGCGCGCCGACTGCCCAGGCCGGGATTAGAACACAGGGCCGCAGAGAAGAAAATTTAGCTAAACCCTTTCGTTCCTCACCATCAGGATGTGTTTACTGTAGTCTACGTTCTCTTTCACTATGAGGGCCGACAGGACGCTGGATATGATGCACACGGCGACGGTGCAAGCGATCACCACAAGCCACATGTCCGCTGTGAAGGGGTACATGAGGCTTCGCCACTGCGGCACGGGCGGCGGCAGGCGACTCAGGAACCCGAACCCCTCGGCGTAGTACGGGTAGGTGGTGTCGAAGTCCCGCCATCGCTCGTAGTTAACAAGGAATACGTTGATGACGAGATGCTTGCCGTTATAGATTAGGTCCCCCAGCATTCCCGTCCAGCGCCCGTCCTCAAGCGCCCCCCAGTTTTCGTCCTGGGTCATCTTCTGCACATCGTAGCTAAAGTTGAGCTTGGTGGCTATTAGGTCCAGGGCATCCAGATTAGCTCCGGCGCATCCGTCCCCGTGGAGGTAGATGAAGGGGAAGTCATCACACCACGACCCGAGGCGCAGCACGGCCCCCTCCATGTTGGGGTGGCGGTCCGGGAACAAGCCTGCCATCGTCCTGAAGCGGGTCTCGTTCCAGAAACCCAGGTGGACATGAGGGTTTGAGCGGAAGGGGAAGCTGGTGAGCATAGCGAAGGTGACGGCGGCGCCCTTGACGATGGGCCTCAGGAGAACCACATGTCGGGAGCGCTGCACCACGCCGTCATCCAGAAAAGTCACCGACGGGAGGGAGACATTCGTGCTTATGAGTAAGAGAAATGACGGATTCCATGAGGTGGACAGAGCGAGGTGTTGAAGGAGGGTGTCGGGCGGCGTGGAGAACAGAAGAATGGCCACACGATCGGGTCCTCTCATGTAGTGCGTCGGGTAGTGGTTCTCGTTAAATTTGTCATATGAGGCCACCAACAGCCTGGCCGAGCCTCTGGGCATAAGGTGACGGTCGTGTTCATCGTGGAGCAGGAGGATGTCACGGTCTTGTAAGGGGCCAGACACGAGTTCCTCAAGCAGGCTATAGGCGGAGGAGAGCACGCCATTGGGCTCTCCATCGAAATGAGGTAAATGATGTAAGGGGATTTCCGCTCGCACGCCCGCCGCCAACATTCCCAGTAACACGCCACACCACCCCGCCATCCTGCTGTCCGCCTGCCCGCTGTCCGCACACTGCCGCAGCTATCCGTCCGCGCTCTATACCATTCCTTCGTGCAATGTTGATGAGCCGCTTCGTGACGTAACGTGAGTTCGGTGTGCCCGTCACACCATAACGCAAGGACCTATAATTCATGCGCGCCATGCTATTTCATATGACTCCCAGTTTTGTTCCGTGACTCACAAATTTGGTGTTTCTGCAGGGACCTATAGTTCATGCGCACCCTGTTATTTCATGACTTTCCCATCTATTTCCCGTGACCCACGAATTTGGTGTTTCTGCGTCAAAGATAGTTTTCAGGGATCTATAGTTCATGCGCGCCTTGTTATTCCATATGACTTACCCGTCTATATGCCGTAACTCACTAATTTGTTGTTCCTGCATGAAAGACACTCAAGAGGGTGAATTCAGCTCTGTGACAGTCATGGAGAAATTTGTCTGAATGTGTGACGCGATTTTTATAATTTTTGCGCGCACACACACACACACACAAAAAAAAAAAAACAACAACGAATTACTAGAAAGAAAAAACATTCTCTTCATAGCCATGGATAAATAAGTTTAATTACTATAATATCATTCCCTTACCCCATGATTCACATAGAGGTTGTTTCTGTATTAAAAAAAAGACATCATCAATTCCTCATCATTATCGACAAACAGACACGTAAGGAAATAAGCTAACGCACGGAACCCCTCGTTAATGATAGATAGATAGATATATGGGTCAGTAATTAGACACCTTATTCATGCTTCTAGATACTACACGCTCACCCATTCATACAATTTTCATTCACTGATGGAAGAATATATAAAGAATCTCTCGGGCATTCAGGGCCTAATTGTCACCATATGAACGCAATGTATGATGCTATAGCATGAGAAATAGTAATGTTTCTTTATATTACTCATTTATTCAATTCTCTCTCTCTCTCTCTCTCTCTCTCTCTCTCTCTCTCTCTCTCTCTCTCTCTCTCTCTCTCTCTCTTCCTTCCTCCATTCTTCTTATCATCTTTTCTTTATTTTTTTCCTAAATTTTTTAGTATGCATGGCCCCCCCTTCTCTCTCTCTCTCTCTCTCTCTCTCTCTCTCTCTCTCTCTCTCTCTCTCTCTCTCTCTCTCTCTCTCTCTCTCTCTCTCTCTCTCTCTCTCTCTCTCTTCTGGTCTGACATTCTTTTATTTGCCAAGAGACTAGAAAACACAAAACAATTATTCTCTCTATCTATATCTATATCTATCTATCTGTCTATCTATCTATCTATCACTCAGAGCAACAAAACATAATCCTCCATTCATTTGACCTTCGCGTTCCCAAACAATTATTCTCTCAATCTCTATCTATCTATCTATCTATATCTATCTATCTATCTATCTATATCTGTCTATCTATCTATCACTCAGAGCAACAAAACATAATCCTCCATTCATTTGACCTTCGCGTTCCCAAACAATTATTCTCTCTATCTCTATCTATCTATATCTATATCTATATCTATCTATCTATCTATCTATATCTGTCTATCTATCTATCACTCAGAGCAACAAAACATAATCCTCCATTCATTTGACCTTCGCGTTCCCAAACAATTATTCTCTCTATCTCTATCTATCTATCTATCTATATCTATCTATCTATATCTGTCTATCTATCTATCACTCAGAGCAACAAAACATAATCCTCCATTCATTTGACCTTCGCGTTCCCAAACAATTATTCTCTATCTCTATCTATCTATATCTATTCCCAAAGAGTGTTAAGTGTCAGTCACG
This sequence comes from Eriocheir sinensis, assembly GCF_024679095.1. NCBI lineage: Eukaryota > Metazoa > Arthropoda > Malacostraca > Decapoda > Varunidae > Eriocheir > Eriocheir sinensis. The sequence continues at coordinate 25,246,423 of NC_066517.1, read as the reverse complement.
TATTGGGAAGACCCTTTTGCTGCCCGGCCTGTCGTAAACACATGCATAACGAAGGGGCGTCGATATGAAGCAGTGGATCCACCTCTATTAAGTTGTTTAGGGTGTCTTTCTCTTTCTTTTTCTCTTTCTCTCTTTCTTTCATTCTCCTTTTTCCCTCTCCTCTTCTTTTTCTTTTTTTCTTTCAGTCGCTTCCTTTCTTCCATTCTTTCCTTTTTGCTATTTTTTCTTATTTTTTTCCTTCATTTTTATAATATTGTCTCTCTCTCTCTCTCTCTCTCTCTCTCTCTCTCTCTCTCTCTCTCTCTCTCTCTCTCTCTCTCTCTCTCTCTCTCTCTCTCTCTCTCTCTCTCTCTCTCTCTCTCTCTCTCTCTTCCACTTCTAACTTTTTATTTTCATTTTATTCTTTATCTAACTTCCTCCTGAACCTCTTCTTCCACTTCTATAATTTCATCTGCGGCTCCTCCTCCTCCTCCTCGGATTAGCACGGATGGAGACACTTAATGCGTCTTGTATGTGCTCCCTCACGATCTCTCTCTCTCTCTCTCTCTCTCTCTCTCTCTCTCTCTCTCTCTCTCTCTCTCTCTCTCTCTCAAATGTGTGTAGCTACGTAGTTGATATGCTGAGAACAATCAAGAGAGAGAGAGAGAGAAAAATCAACCGTCAGCCCTTCATAAATATTCTCATAAACGCTCAGAAACAGCTTCCCCATCAGCAAGCAGGCCAGTCTTTGTCCCTCGGCACCTCTCCTCCCCCCCCTTCGTGCGACCCCGCCAGGAAGGGTAATAAACAGGCATTTGAGGGGGAGGGGGAGAAGGGGGCTGCAGAGACATCTATACTTGGCCCTGTTTCGGGTTAATGGGTCTCTCTCTCTCTCTCTCTCTCTCTCTCTCTCTCTCTCTCTCTCTCTCTCTCTCTCTCTCTCTCTCTCGGCTCGCGCAGCTCCTATCCTTACCTATCCAGAGGCGTGTATAGGGCTAACGGGTCGGAGTTGAGCACCGCCGCCACGAGCAGCTGCCAACTTCATATTTCTACAGGCTCAAAGGGCTAACATGACGGAGTTAAGCACCGCCGCCACGCGTAGCTCCCAACTCTACCTTTCCAGAGGCTTGTATAAGGTCATTCAGTCGTGTTCCCCGTACCTCCTCCTCCTCATCGGTTACTCGGTTTGTTATTCTATTCTCTCTCTCTCTCTCTCTCTCTCTCTCTCTCTCTCTCTCTCTCTCTCTCTCTCTCTCTCTCTCTCTCTCTCTCTCTCTCTCTCTCTCTCTCTCTCTCTCTCTTCTGGTCTGACATTCTTTTATTTGCCAAGAGACTAGAAAACACAAAACAATTATTCTCTCTATCTATCTATCTATCTATCACTCAGAGCAACAAAACATAATCCTCCATTCATTTGACCTTCGCGTTCCCAAACAGTGTTAAGTGTCAGTCATGTATTGGTAAGACCCACGAAATGGGTATCCACAAATTCTCTCTCTATATATACTTTCTTTCCTCCATGCTGACTTTAGCGCCGGTTGGTTCTCTTGTGGGGCCGCAGGCGAATTATATTTTACGTAGCTGCCGGGGAAACTTGAGGACGGTAAAACTGGTAACCCGAATGTCCACCTGGCCCTGTGTCCCGTGTAATGGGTTGGGGTAGGTTGAGAAAACGTCGGAGAAGGCCTTGCCATAGTGCCAATCTCAGTGCCTCCCGTGTTCTGTAATGAAGACAAGTGAGAATGGGACGCGGTTTCGTTAGCCAGGATGTCAGAAAATAAGTGTTGGTGGTGTTATTATGAAGGTGTGTCAGCCAGGATGTCCGAAAATAGACATTAGTGGTGTTAAAATGGATATATATTAGTTACGCCGCCCGAAAATAAGTATTGGTAGTGTAATGATGAAGATATGTTAGCTGTTTAGTTTGTCGGAAAATAGTTATTGATGGTGTCATGATGATGTGTTAGCCAGGCTGTCCGAAAATAGATGTTAGTGGTGGTAAGATGGATATATATTAGTTACGCCTTCCGAAAATAAGTATTGGTACTGTTATATGATGAAGAAATATTGTCTAGGCTGTCGGGAAATAGTTACTGGTGGTGTCATGAGAAAGGTGTGTTAGCCATGCTGTCCGAAAATAGATATCAGTGGTGTTGTGATGAATGTATATTAGCCAGGCGGCCCAGTATTAAGTATAGGTATAGTGTTTGTCCGTCATTAGAACACACATAACGCCCCTGACTGGCCGCGAACGTGTCTATCTCAATCAATTTCTTTTCATTCGTTTTCTTCCACCAATCCACAGTCATTCCGCTCACTTGATTAATAGCCCAGGTAGCAGAATGATCAACTATTATCTTTTCTCTCATCTGGGCAGGCGTACCTATAGCGTGTATACCCGCAACCTTACCTTTAAAACACGATACGAAGGAAAGGTGAACGAAAAGGTTGTCGCGGCGAAGTGGTACCTCCGCACTGGGTCACACCTCACATCCTGCCCTTTACCTCCCTTCCACGCCTTCCCTACTGCCTTAAACACTCACCTTTGCCTCTAAAAACATAATTATCCGCTTAAAATTAGACGTGAGGATATCAGGAAGGGTGGAGAAAGAGAGGGAGAGCGAGGGAAGTTGAAGCGATTGGCGACGTGTGGCAACTGTGAGGGCGCAAGATAAGGTTGGTATCGGCGGCGCCCTTCAGTGTCACTAGAGGCGTGTCCAAGGAAGGGTGTTACGTTATTAGGGTGCTCCCCGCGTCACTTGGATATATTCGTCCCCGGTAAATACGCCTTTTATACACGGTAACTATACATTAATTTTGCATTTGAGGGTTTGGTGGTATAGAACTTATGTGGTATAGAGGATATGAATGTTTCAATGTGATGTTACTGTGTTTTGAATTTCGTGTGTGTGTGTGTGTGTGTGTGTGTTATACAGGAAAGGAAGCAGCTCAATGGTAAAAAAAAAAAAAAGTAATATTGAGAGAAAAAAAGGCCACTATACACTGCCTCTACACCTATGTAAAAAGAGTTCAGAGGAGTGGTCAAGAGGTCAATTTCTGTGTGTGTGTGTGTGTGTGTGTGTGTGTGTGTGTGTGTGTGTCCCCCCTGTCTGGCTAATACACTGTTTCGAGTTAGTATTTTTTTTCTTACTTCATTTTCAACTCCGATATTTTTTGCTTCCTTTTCTATTCATTTTTACGCTGTTTTATACTCATTCTTGTCTTTTTATCTACTTTTCTCTCTTTCATACCTTTTTCACTCGCTTTTCTCCTCCCTCATATCATATTCACGCTGTTTTATACTCATCCTTCTTTTTATCTACTTTTCAATTCCTTCATATCCTTTTCACTCGCTTTTCTGCTCCCTCATATCATCTTTACTCTGTTTTATATTCATTCTTGTCTTTTTACCTTCTTTTCAATTCCTTCATATCCTTTTCACTCGCTTTCCTTCTCCCTCATATCATCTTTTCGCTGTTTTATCCCCATTCTTCTTTTTATCTACTTTTCAATTCCTTCATATCCTTTTCACTTCCTTTTCTCCTCCCTCATATCATCTTTACGCTGTTTTATACCCATTCTTTTCTTTTTAGCTACTTTTCAATTCCTTCATATCCTTTTCACTCGCTTTTCTACGCCCTCATTCTAAGGGCTCTTCTGTTTACGATGATCCGTTTCTCATCACTGGTCTGGTCGCAAAGCCCGTGTTCTGCTTACCCTTGAGAACTGGAATCCGTTTCAAATCACTCATCTGATCATCATTTACCTGTTGATCAGTAACCGTTGGGTGTTTGTCGCAGACGACACACGCACACAGTTCTCACCTGCAACGGGGCGACTCTCCACTCACCCCACCCATCTATTTTAAACCTGTTATTCGCGGCGTTCACCACATGTCCGTGTCTCAGTAGTAACCAACCACCAGCGCCTACCCTCTGGGGCCCTCTGACACCACCAGGGGACTTGAATTGTGAGTAAAATATGATAAAAAGCAGAAATGAGTATCAATATGGCCACCGCCCGAGGGATCCAAGATTTCAAACAGTATATATTTTGACCGTCGGGCCAGTGGAGATTGTAGATATGCGCGCCGACCCCTGCCTTACATTAACACACGAAGGACAAAAATGAAAGCTTGAATCTGCCACCGTGAAATCCATATCCTATTTTTACTCAAGTAAACTGAGTAAGTTCTTAATAGACTGGGATCTGAACCGACTTCCATCAGTTTATGAAGTACATTTGTCAAGGAAGGTAGTCTAGAGCCTATAGATGGCTTGCACGTAGGTAATTAAGCCTGTATTCTTAAACGTATTGGTGTCTCAGTTTTCAAGTTTGGAAAGGCTCATAGAATTTGTTGTGGTTTTCATGGACTGTTTTGAGATGCCAGTGGTAGCTGTACATGACTTCAGCACCATGAACGGGAAAATTACCGATGAAAACCCGGCTAATCTTCTCTGTGGCCTTGCAAAATAGTGGTAATGGGAACCCGATATGTTTTAAGAATATGGATTGAAGATAGTTGTACACGACTTATGCATCTTGAACAGGAAAATGATCCATGAAAACCCGGTAAATCTTCTCTGTGGCCTTGCAAAATAGTCGCAATGGGAACCCGATATGTTTTAAGAATATGGATTGAAGATAGTTGTACACGACTTCTGCATCTTGAACAGGAAAATGATCCATGAAAACCCGGTAAATCTTCTCTGTGGCCTTGCAAAATAGTGGTAATGGGAACCCGATATGTTTAAGAATATGGATTGAAGATAGTTGTACACGACTTCTGCATCTTGAGCGGGAAAATCACCCATGAAAACCCGGCTAATCTTCTCTGTCTGTGGCCTCGGAAAATAGTCGTAATGGGAACCCGATATGTTTAAGAATATGGATTGAAGATAGTTGTACACGCCTTCTGCATCTTGAGCGGGAAAATCACCCATGAAAACCCGGTTAATCTTCTCTGTGGCCTTGCAAAATAGTCGTAATGGGAACCCGATATGTTTTAAGAATATGGATTGAAGATAGTTGTACACGACTTCTGCATCTTGAGCGGGAAAATCACCCATGAAAACCCGGCTAATCTTCTCTGTCTGTGGCCTCGGAAAATAGTCGTAATGGGAACCCGATATGTTTTAAGAATATGGAATGAAGATAGTTGTACACGACTTCTGCATCTTGAGCGGGAAAATCACCCATGAAAACCCGGCTAATCTTCTCTGTCTGGGGCCTCGGAAAATAGTCGTAATGGGGGCCCGATATGTTTAAGAATATGGATTGAAGATAGTTGTACACGCCTTCTGCATCTTGAGCGGGAAAATCACCCATGAAAACCCGGTAAAGCTTCTCTGGCCTTGCAAAACAGTCGTAATGGGAACCCGATATGTTTAAGAATATGGATTGAAGATTATGCACGACTTCTGGATCTTGAACAGGAAAATCACCCATGAAAACCCGGTAAAGCTTCTCTGTCTGTGGCCTCGGAAGATTGTCGTAATGGTAGCCTGACACGTTTAAATCTGACCCTTAGAGTCTTAGGATCGTATTAGACATTTCGCCGCCCAAGAACACCTATTTGACAAGGCTTTTATAGGAGTTTTGGGCATTTCCAGTAGCAGTTTTATGACCCTGGTGGTAGTTTGACCCATCCTTTGTACCATGAACCTAAAGAAACACTCATTAGAACCCGACTGACCCCCTCTTTGGCCTTTAGAAATAGCTGATGTGGGAAGCGAAACTGTCCTATAATGCCGACCTTAGAGTGAGGCGGCTGCTTGTATATTCCCTAACTTACGTAACATCCAACTTTCATTTATCCCTTATTAACACATCACACGGGCCGCCTCTGTGAAGCTTCCCCCTCGCGTGTCAGGCCGCCAAGACAACGTAGGACAGCGCGAGGACTAGGAGATAGTCAGTAGTGTTGCCACCTCAGACACCGCAGTTTGCTATCTCTCGACTACACGTTACGGAGATACGGGAGGGTGCTGAACATGTACCGGCGGCTTTTGATCTAGTTTTACAGCCTCCCACGCCTACCCTCAGAGCTACTCCCCTTCCTCAGCCTTTTTTTTGTTCTTCGTCTTATTTTCCTCCTCCTCCTCCTGTTTGTCCCTTCCTAATATTATCTTGGTTTCCTTCCGTGTCTCCCTTCCTTGTTCCTTCCCATTTCTACCCTCAGAACTACCCCAATTCCTTCTTTTTCTTTTTCGTCCCCTTTTCTCTCCTTCGTCTGTTTTCCTCCTCCTTCTGTTTCTCCCTTCGTATGATCTTGATTTCCTTCATTTTCTTCCTCCCATCTTATACTTAGTCATATAGTTCGTCCCCTTCCTTTTTTTTTTCCTTCGCCCTCTTCCTCTCTTCGTCTCTTTTTCCTCCTCCTTCTTCTGTTTCTCCCTTCGTATGATCTTGGCTTCCTTCCTTTTCTTCCTTCCTTCCTGCCCACGCTACTCCTACTTGGCTACTACACATTGCCAATTAATGCTTCACACGAGTACATGCTTATAGTTTCTTCTTCCTCAGATACGACGTGCACCACCGATCGAACGACAGCAGCCAGCGAGGAAGAGGCTGCAGAGGACAGGCAGAGACAGGAGTCAAAGGGGGGCATAGTGGCCTCAACATGTGACGGTGCCTGGCCGGGGGCTGCGTCACGGCCGTGGGTAGTGGCGGTGACGGTGTGGGTGACGGTGTGACAGAACCTCGGAGGGCGGGATTGAAAGGGATACAAGTGAACGTATCTAAAGTAACGAGCACTGGTGACACGGGGAGTTAGAATTGTGATAACTTAAGTGAAGATGTAAAGTGAAAAGTGTGTTAAGTATAGTCGTAAACCAAGTGGAGAGGTCGAAGACGCGAAAGAGAGAAGAAATCGGTGCTCGTGATAGAGGAGTCTGGGTTACTGACATCCGCGGGTCTTAACGAATGCGGGGAGAGTGCGGACCAGTGTTGCGTGTGCGTGTGTGTGTGAGCCTTGGGGATTACGTGCAAGCAAGCAGGGGAGCGTAACACCACCCAGCATCTCTTCATCCGCTTCAGCATCATCTCTCCCTCCACTCCGTCCAAGCTTTAGCGGAGGAAAACGATTGGTGAGTGCAAGCTTCCTTTTTTTTTTTTTTTTTTTTGCAGTACAGGAAACACCTCAAGGGGAAAAAATGATGATAATAATGAGAAAAAAAGCCTGTGTGAGAGAGAGAGAGAGAGAGAGAGAGAGAGAGAGATTTCAGACTCGCCCCGCCGTGTTGGTACCATTGTTTAGTCTGCTTCGTTAACTGTTTGTCTGCTTTTTTCCTCTCTCTCTCTCTCTCTCTCTCTCTCTCTCTCTCTCTCTCTCTCTCTCTCTCTCTCTCTCTCTCTCTGCTGGTGGTGGCTGAAGCTGCATAAACACATAACAATTCTCTATTCTCTCTATCCTCTATTGAGTCTATTCTATTATCTATTGTCTTCTATTCTCTCTATTCCCTATTCTTCTAGTCTTCTTTATCTGACAATACGTAACATGTCCTCATTTCTTTCATCAATATTTCTCTAGTATTTCCCCCGTAGTTTGGGATATATTCTACGTATATTTGCATTGCTCATCATACATTCTGCTGCCTTCCCCTCGCCCCTTTTAATGTAATCTATATCGTGTCTCGGTGCAAGATGATGCCGTATATATGAGGGTATACTTTAGGGCTTCTGCTGGGATATCCTGATGGTTAGGTTGTGTTCCTGTACAGAGAGAGAGAGAGAGAGAGAGAAGGAGGAAAGGGGGTGTTATATATGAGTGGAGGAGAGAAGGGGAGGAAGAGAGCAGAGAAGAGGAGAGATGATGTGTTCCAGTTCAGAGAGGTAGAGGAAATGAAGGGAGGGAAAGGGAAAATAAGGAGGTGTTATATATAAGAATGGAGGAGAGAGAGAGAGAGAGATTGGGGGGGGGGTTATATATAAGGTAGGAGAGGAAAGTAAGGGAGGGAAAGGAGAAAGGTTAGGAGAGAAAAGGAAGGGAGGGAAAAAGGAGAAAGACGAGTGCTGTACAGAAGGGTGGAGCAGAGAGAGAAGAGAAGAGGAAAGAAGAAGAGAGAAGAGAAAATAAGAGGAGAGAGGTGGGTGTTATATATAAGGTAGGAGAGGAAAGTAAGGGAGGGAAAAGAAGAAAGAGTAGGAGAGGAAAGGGAGGGAGGGAGGAAAAAAAGGAGAATAATTGGGTGATATATTTAAGAGTGGAGGAAAGAGAGAGAAAAAAAGAAGAGAGAAGAGAAGAGTAGAGACGATAGTGACCTTAATGACACTTACCTTACACTCCACCTTCAAGCCCTCTTCTCTCCCTTCCTCCCTTCTTCTCTCCCTCCCTCCCTTCCTCCCCCTTCAGTTTAATTGTTTTACGTGACCGTGGGCTGGAGCTGAACACACACACACACACACACACACACACACACACACACACACACACACACACACACACACACTGAGACGTACTACATGGGTGATTGAAAGAAAGAAAGGAAGGAAGGAAGGAGGAAGATACTAGGAGGGAAGTAGGCAGAGAGAGAGAGAGAGAGAGAGAGAGAGAGAGAGAGATCCCTATCATATATATAAATACGTACAAAGACAATTATATATATATTTTTACTCTTCTTTGAGATGTTTTTTTCTTTTTTTTTTCTTTTTCTTTATATGCTTCCCTTGTGACCTTGAACATGCATCATTAACATAATATACAAGTGAAAAAAATACGTTTTTTTTTTCTCTCTCTCTCTCTCTCTCTCTCTCTCTCTCTCTCTCTCTCTCTCTCTCTCTCTCTCTCTCTCTCTCTCTCTCTCTCTCTCTCTCTCTCTCTCTCTCTCTCTCTCTCTCTCTCTCTCTCTCTCTCTCTCTCCTGATAGCCATTTTACTGCTCTCTTCAATCTTATTCTTTTTAAATTTTTTCTTCCTCCTCTTCCTCCTCCTCTTCTTCATCTTGCATTTCCTCTTCCTCCCCCTCCTCCTTCTCATCATTATCATCAC
>NC_066517.1:25219956-25229956 GCF_024679095.1 Eriocheir sinensis | reverse complement strand
AGAGAGAGAATTATATATAAAAAAAAAACTATGCTTGCACTCGCTGGTGTGTTTTAAGCCTTTTTAAAAATCTCGTGTGTAAGATTTTCACTCACTCACTCACTCACTCTCACTCTCTCACTCTCTCTCACTCACTCATTCGCTCACACTCATTTAGATAATTTTCCTCCCTCCTTCCCTCCTTCACTCACTCACTCACTCACTCACTCACTCACTCACTTAACAGGTAACCACTGAGTACCTTCACACCTGTTTTGACACCTGAGAATGGACACGTGACACTCTACCTGACCAATACACACACACACACACACACACACACACACACAGTCATGTATATTTGACAGGGCTCCGCTAATATGGGTGTGTGTGTGTGTGTGTTTGTTTGCAAGGTCAGTCTCCAATTGTATCTTTCAAACTCGTATTTTCACGCTTGTCTGTTACTGTGTGTGTGTGTGTGTGTGTGTGTGTGTGTGTGTGTGTGTGTGTGTGTGTGTGTGTGTGTGTGTGTTTGCCTGTTAGATTTTAGTCCCCCTTTTTTGGTCAACGGCAAAATTATTATTATTATTATTATTGTTTTTTCTTCTTCTTCTTCTTCTTCTTCTTCGTCAAAAATGAATCACACCCTCATTTGAATCTTCCCCTCCTCCTTCCTTTCCTCCTCCTCCTCCTCCTCCTCCTCCTCATTCTTGCCTCCTCCTCCTCCTCCTCTTCTTCTTTCATATGTTTTCACAGCCGTTTTGACCACACATAGACACATCCGCATTCCATTTCTTTAATCTCACAGACAAAACACACACACACACACACACACACACACAGACACGCACACAGGGCTATACATAACTGGGTGTCACGTTTATCAGTGAAACCAGATCGTAAAGAAGGGGAGAGAAAATACACAACGTTTATGTAAGTCAGAAAAGGCCAGGAAGGAAAAACAAACGCGAAAGACTAAGCGTAACCTTCTCCCCCGAAACACAAACCGAGCCACTCTTTGTAAACTCGCTCCTGTATAACTCTCGTACTCTTGTGTTAAGGGAAAAGGAAGAAAAAAAGGGTATTTATAGCCTATTTAAACCTATAGGCCTACTTAACCTACTTCTCTGAGACACAAGGGAATTCATAGCCTATTTAAGCATTACTAAACCTTCTTCCCTGAGACACAAACCGAGCCACTCTTTGTAAACTCGCTCCTGTATAACTCTCGTACTCTTGTGTTAAGGGAAAAGGAAGAAAAAAAAGGGTATTTATAGCCTATTTAAGCCTATACTAAACCTACTTCTCTGAGACAAGGGAATTCATAGCCTATTTAAACCTATACTAAACCTCTTTCTCTGAGACACAAGGGAATTCATAGCCTATTTAAACCTATACTAAATCTACTTCTCTGAGACACAAGGGAATTCATAGCCTATTTAAACCTATACTAAATCTACTTCTCTGAGACACAAGGGAATTCATAGCCTATTTAAACCTATACTAAATCTACTTCTCTGAGACACAAGGGAATTCATAGCCTATTTAAACCTATACTAAACCTACTTCTCTGAGATACAAGGGAATTCATAGCCTATTTAAACCTATACTAAACCTCCTTCTCTGAGACACAAGGGAATTCATAGCCTATTTAAACCTATACTAAATCTACTTCTCTGAGATACAAGGGAATTCATAGCCTATTTAAACCTATACTAAACCTACTTCTCTGAGACACAAGGGAATTCATAGCCTATTTAAACCTATACTAAATCTACTTCTCTTAGACACAAGGGAATTCATAGCCTATTTAAACCTATACTAAACCTCTTTCTCTGAGACACAAGGGAATTCATAGCCTATTTACGCATTACTAAACCTACTCCTCTGAGACACAAGGGAATTCATAGCCTATTTAAGCCTATACTAAACCTCCTTCTCTGAGACACAAGGGAATTCATAGCCTATTTAAACCTATACTAAACCTCCTTCTCTGAGACACAAGGGAATTCATAGCCTATTTAAACCTATACTAAACCTCCTTCTCTGAGACACAAGGGAATTCATAGCCTATTTAAACCTATACTAAACCTACTTCTCTGAGACACAAGGGAATTCATAGCCTATTTAAACCTATATTAAACCTCCTTCTCTGAGACACAAGGGAATTCATAGCCTATTTAAACCTATACTAAACCTCCTTCTCTGAGACACAAGGGAATTCATAGCCTATTTAAACCTATACTAAACCTTCTTCTCTGAGACACAAGGGAATTCATAGCCTATTTAAACCTATACTAAACCTTCTTCTCTGAGACACAAGGGAATTCATAGCCTATTTAAACCTATACTAAACCTACTTCTCTGAGACAAGGGAATTCATAGCCTATTTAAACCTATACTAAACCTCTTTCTCTGAGACAAGGGAATTCATAGCCTATTTAAACCTATACTAAATCTACTTCTCTGAGACACAAGGGAATTCATAGCCTATTTAAACCTATACTAAACCTCCTTCTCTGAGATACAAGGGAATTCATAGCCTATTTAAACCTATAATAAACCTCTTTCTCTGAGACAAGGGAATTCATAGCCTATTTAAACCTATACTAAACCTCTTTCTCTGAGACACAAGGGAATTCATAGCCTATTTAAACCTATACTAAACCTCTTTCTCTGAGACACAAGGGAATTCATAGCCTATTTAAGCATTACTAAACCTACTTCTCTGAGACACAAACCGAGCCACTCTTTGTATACTCGCTCTTGTATAACTCTCGTACTCTTGTGTTAAGGGAAAGGGAAAAAAGGGAATTCATAGCCTAGTTTAGGGACCTTTTTGCATCTCAATCCCAGACACATTTCAGCTCATAAGTTCACATTTTTGACAAGGCTTCCGTAGGAGTTTTAAGAATTTCCAGGGGTATTTTTATGACCCTGATGGTAGTTTGACCCTTCATATGCACCATGAACCTAAACAAACATATATTTGACAAGGGTTTCCTAGGAGTTGTGGGCATATCCAGGGGTAGTTTCATGACCACGGTGGTAGTTTGATCCTTCCTCTACCATGAACCTAAGAAACACATTTGACAAGGCTTTCCTAGGAGTTGTGGGCATTTCCAGGGGTAGTTTCATGACCATAGTGGTAGTTTGATCCTTCCTCTACCATGAACCTAAGAAACACATTTGACAAGGCTTTCCTAGGAGTTACGGGCATTTCCATGCGTAATTCCATGACCCTGGTTGTAGTTTGACCCGTCCTCTGTACCATGAACCAAAAAAACACATATTTGACAAGGCTTTCCTAGGAGTTCTGGGCATTTCCAGGGGTAGTTTATAACCCCGGTGGTAGTTTGACTCTTCTGCATCACGAACCTAAAACAAACACTCCGTACAACGCAGCTGATCTCCATTTTGGCCTTTAGAAATAGTTAAAGTGAGGGGCGGAAGGAAGCGGCTGGGAATACCAACCCTGGGACTCCCACCGTGTGTTCTGGGCCCACAAGCAACTCGTCCGTAACCCCACACCCGCCCTAACACGCCTAACCCGTCGCTCCGCCCCTCATGCCCGTCAAACCCGACCAGCACTACCCGTCCAAACGTGCCCCGCCGGCCTGTTCCTACCTGCCCCTATTGTATAACTTAATAACTTGCGTGTTTACCTTTGAATAGTTTGTTTATTTTGCCTCCACCCGAAATTGGCCGCTCTTCTGGCCTCCTGTTTTTCTTTTGTCGAAGCAGCGTATAGTTCTTTTTGTTGTTGTTTGTTGTTGTTTACTAATAATATCCCTGGGCTCGCTCTGTTATCTCTAATGGGTGATTTTTAGGTTCATTTTACAGAAGAAGGGTCGCACTACCAACAGGGTCATAAAGCTAGGAAAGCCTTTTCAAATATATGTTAGGTTCATGGTACAGAGAAAGGGTCACGCTATCACCAGGGTCATGAAACCACCCCTGGAAATGCACGTAACTCCTAGGAATGCCTTGTCAAATACATGTTTCTTAGGCTCATGGTACAGAAGAAGGGTCAAACTCATAAAACTACCCCTGGAAATGCCCGTAGCTCCTAGGAAAGCTTTATCAAATGTGTGTTTCTTAGGTTCATGGTACAGAGAAAGGTTCAAACTACCAACAGGGTCATGAAACTACCCCTGGAAATGCACGTAACTCCTAGGAAAGCCATGTCAAATATATGTTTCTTAGGCTCATGGTACAGAGAAAGGGTCACACTACCATCAGGGTCATAAAACTACCCCTGGAAATGCTTAAAACCCCTTGGAAAGCCTTGTCAAATATGTTTCTTAGATTCATGGTACAGAAGAAGTGTCACACTCCCACTAGGGTCATGGAGCTACCCCTGAAAATACACGTAACTCATAGGAAAGCCTTGTCAAATGTGTGTCTCTTAGGTTCATGGTACAGAGCAAGGTTCAAACTATCAACAGGGTCATGAAACTACCCCTGGAAATGCACGTAACTCCTATAGGAAAGCTTTGTCAAATATATGACCTTGTAGACGGCGAAATGCTTATAAGAATTCTATCCCTCTCTCTGTTACCTCTCCTTGCCTGTCCCAACGCCTTCCTAGCCCATTGCTCTCCAGGTACTCTGCCCACACGTGTCCAGGTGAGGCAGGAGATAAATAGCTGGTCCAGGTGTTTAATTAGTGTCCAGGTAACAGTTAGCTTAAATAGTGCCAATCTTCCTCCGCTTAAGGCAGCCACGCCCATAGAACCAACCGCGCCCCCTCTCTCTCTCTCTCTCTCTCTCTCTCTCTCTCTCTCTCTCTCTCTCTCTCTCTCTCTCTCTCTCTCTCTCTCTCTCTCTCTCTCTCTCTCTCTCTCTCCATTATTTTTTCTTTAATTTCATTCTTTATCTTTTATTTTGTTGTTTTCCTTTTTTATAATTTTCTTTCTGGTTCTCTCTCTCTCTCTCTCTCTCTCTCTCTCTCTCTCTCTCTCTCTCTCTCTCTCTCTCTCTCTCTCTCTCTCTCTCTCTCTCTCTCTCTCTCTCTCTCTCTCTCTCTCTCTCTCTCTCTCTCTCTGTCTGTCTGTGTGTGTGTGTGTGTGTGTGTGTGTAAGAGGAGAAGAAGGAGGAGGAGGAGGGGCCTATCCTTCTCCATGGCTACTGAACATTACCACAACTTACCATAAAACTCATCACGATTCTATGTAAGTCACCCAACCCGATCACCCAGCTGTCCACCGTGCCATGTCACTACCAACTTACCCACCCACTCATCCACCCACCTGTCCGTCTGTCCATCTCCAGCTCCCCTTCCACCTGGGCAGCAGCAACCGACCCCCACACACGTAACATTAGCAAGTCAACTACCTCATTCATAGCAAGAGAGAGGGACGGAGAGGAGGAGGAGGAGGGAGTGATGGATAAAGGGATGGATTGAAGATGAAGGGAAGATAGGAGATGAAGGGTTGGATAAGGGATGACATAGAGGAAGGGAAGAGGAATAGAGGAAATGGAAAGAGAAAGGAAGGGGAGCAGGAAGGCGGAGGATGCTGAGGATAGGGATGAAGGAGAAAGAGGAAGAGAGAGACGGAAGAATAGGAGACGAGAAGATGGAAGGAAGAGAGAGAGAGAGAGAGAGAGAGAGACACAAATTTAACCACTCTCTCTCTCTCTCTCTCTCTCTCTCTCTCTCTCTCTCTCTCTCTCTCTCTCTCTCTCTCTCTCCATTAGAACTCATTGTGGCAATCTACAATTTTATCACATTAATAAGAGTAGTGCTCGAGAGAGAGAGAGAACGTCATCATGGGAGCGACACATATTCTTGTCAAGTTTTGTTTTTGTTTTTGTTTCGTCTCGTCTTTGTTCACGACTGTTGTTAGTCTTAATTGTGTTGTTGTTGTTGTTGTTGTTGTTGTTGTCATGGGAGTGGAAATGTCAAGGTTGCAATTGTGTGTCATATTATCATTACAGTTGCTATTGTTGTTGTTGTGGTGGTGGTGGTGGTGGTGGTTGGGGGGGAGGGGTTGAGGGTGGTGGTGGTGGCGGTGGTGTTGATGGTGTTAATAAGGATGATAATAAGTCTACCAATGGTAATATTAATAATAATAATAATAAAAATAATAATAATAATGATAAAAATGATAATGACAAAAATAATAAAATATCTCCCCCTCCCCGCCCCCCACTTTCTCTCTCTCTCTCTCTCTCTCTCTCTCTCTCTCTCTCTCTCTCTCTCTCTCTCTCTCTCTCTCTCTCTCTCTCTCTCTCTCTCTCTCTCTCTCTCTCTCTCTCTCTCTCTCTCTCTCTCTCGGCATCTGGTTTCTCCCGTCTAATGCAACTACCTTGTTAGAGTTCGTTGCAGAGGAGGAGGAGGAGGAGGAGGAGGTATGAAGTGTTTTGTGTTGTTACAGAGAGAGAGAGCGAGAGAGTGTTCTTTCATATCCGCCAACGGACTTTTCATGATTTTTTGCTTGCTTATTAAATCGTGTGTATATCTAATCTCTCTCTCTCTCTCTCTCTCTCTCTCTCTCTCTCTCTCTCTCTCTCTCTCTCTCTCTCTCTCTCTCTCTCTCTCTCTCTTTGTTTGTTTGTAATTGCGTACACACACACACACACACACACACACACACACACTAATATTCCCACACACTTACGTATTGCAACATGAGGCTTGTCTGCATTCTCTCTCTCTCTCTCTCTCTCTCTCTCTCTCTCTCTCTCTCTCTCTCTCTCTCTCTCTCTCTCTCTCTCTCTCTCTCCCCTTCACCCTTCACCCCTGTCACTCCCCCGTTACCAGTGGCCGTCCAGGTGTGCGGTGGTGGTGGTGGAGGTGGTGGTGGTGGTGGTGGTGGTGGAGGAGGTGGTGGTGGTGGTGGTGGTGGAGAAACAACAATTAGGGAGGTGATAAGAAAAGGTTAGAGAGAGAGAGAGAGACACACACACACACACACACACACACACACACACACACACACACACACACACACACACCAAAATCAACCAAAACAAACATGAAAAAAACGAACAGGTGTGGAGAGCTCAGTTGTGTGTCTTGATTAACAGGTGTGTGGAGGCAAGGAGGAGAGCTAAGGTGTATCGGTGAAGGGCCAGAGGAGGAGGAAGAGGAGGAGGAGGAGGAGGAGGAGGAGGAGGAGGGAGATGACCTGACTAAAGATGTGGGTTGCCTCTAGGTGGTTGACAGGTGGCACAGGTAAATGAGGCTGGGGACAGGTGGTGTTGAAGTGGTGATGATGGTGGTGGTGGTGGTGATGCTGGTGGTGGTGGTGGTGGTGTGGTGGGGTGGAGTTGATAATATGGGAAGTCTGGCAGGTGGTGGTGGTGATGGTGGTGGTGGTGGTGGTGATGGTGGTGGTGATAGTTCATTGTATTGGTTAGTCTTTTATACTCTCTCTCTCTCTCTCTCTCTCTCTCTCTCTCTCTCTCTCTCTCTCTCTCTCTCTCTCTCTCTCTCTCTCTCTCTCTCTCTCTCTCTCTCAGACTGACTCACCCAATCAACATAACACACACACACACACACACACACACACACACACACACACACTTGTATAAACAAACTGAAGCTTAACTGTTTTTAACCGACCCATTTCTCTCTCTCTCTCTCTCTCTCTCTCTCTCTCTCTCTCTCTCTCTCTCTCTCTCTCTCTCTCTCTCTCTCTCTCTCTCTCAAATTCTTCCTTTCCCTCATTTTCCTTCCTCATATGCAACATTCTCTCTCTCTCTCTCTCTCTCTCTCTCTCTCTCTCTCTCTCTCTCTCTCTCTCTCTCTCTCTCTCTCTCTCTGACATTCTTCCTCCGTTTCCTTCCTTCTCCACTTCCTCCTTCCCGCCTTTCTCTCTCTTTCTCACAGTCTCCCTTCACTACCTTCGCCTTATTTTCCTCCTTTCTCTTTTCTCCTTTCACTCTCTTCTTCCTTGTATACTTCTTCATCTTCTTCTTCCCATTCTCTTTTCGCATTATATATTTTTTTTTGTTCCTTTCTACCTCCTCCATTTCTTCCGTTCTCTTCCCACCTTTCTTTTTTTCTTCTCTTTCCTATCCTTCCTTTACCTCCTCCTTCTCCTCGTCTTCTTCTATCATCCGTTTTGTATCTATCAATCACTTATCATCTATCTATCTTTACTTTCTTCAGACTATCTTCCTTGCCTCCCTTTCTCCACCCTAGGCGTACGGGGACCTCATCAGGGGGGCTAAACTCTCCCCCCTAAATGTTTTGCCTGTAAATTCGAGGGAGCGTGCCGCGGTGAAAAGAGGAGCCCTATTCACATTATGCCGACTCTGGGCCACGACAACCCAGCGACTCGGGGTGATCGAGGTCTTGGGTGTGAATTATTGATATGAAAGGGTCACACATGGTCGAAAAGAGGATTAGAAACGATCGCCGAATGCTGAATCGGCGCAGGGTACCAGGACACCTCTCCTCCCGAAATTGACTTCTCTTTCGGCCACTCCTATCCAATCTTTTTAGGGGCAGTAAGCAACGTTTTTTTTTTTTATCATTATTGTTTTTTTTTTTTAAGCCCTTGATCTGTCTCCTTTGCTGTAAAAAAATGAAATAAAATAAAATCAGTGTGAAGGGGACCTAAAAGTCGCTGGGTTGTTGTGGCCCGGAGTCGGCAGTGTGTGAACGGGGCTTTATTACTGCGACAATGCTGACTATAGGTCGGTTTTATAAGACACTTTCGCTTCTCACATCAGTTATTTCTAAAGGTCAAAGAGGGGATCAATCGTGTTCTAATGAGTGTTTCTTCAGGTGTATGGTACAGAAGAAGGGTTAAACTACCACCAGGGTCATAAAACCACTCTTGGAAATACCCAAAACTCCTACGAAAGCCTTGTCAAATATGTAAACTCAGGCGACAAAATGTTTAGTAATGCGGCCCATAGAGTTTACCGGTACAAGACACGTATACAGTCTCGAAGCCTATCCATTTTTACGTGTGGGAAGTTCAGTTCAGTCTGTCACCACTGCCTGAGAGTTAATTTATTTATAGAAAGAACTAAGAAATATTAAAAAAAAACCGTAAAGGTTAGGTTAGGTTAGGTTAGGTTAGGTGCCTGAGAGTTAATTTATATATAGAAAGAACTAAAAAATATTAAAAAGAAAGACAGAAAAGGTTAGGTTAGGTTAGGTTAGGTGGCTGATAGTTAACTTATATATAGAAAGAACTAAGAAATATTAAAAAAAAAGACAGAAAAGGTTAGGTTAGGTTAGGTGCCTGATAGTTAATTTATATATAGAAAGAACTAAGAAATATTAAAAAAAAAGACAAAAGGTTAGGTTAGGTGCCTGATAGTTAATTTATATATAGAAAGAACTAAGAAATATTAAAGAAAAAGACAGAAAAGGTTAGGTTAGGTTAGGTTAGGTTAGGTGCCTGATAGTTAATTTATATATAGAAAGAACTAAAAAAATATTTAAAAAAATAGACAGAAAAGGTTAGGTTAGGTTAGGTTAGGTGTCTGATAGTTAATTTATATATAGAAAGAACTAAGAAATATTAAAAAAAATAGACAGAAAAGGTTAGGTGCCTGAGAGTTAATTTATATATAGAAAGAACTTAGAAATATCAAGAAGAAAAAACTGAAAATGTTAGGTTAGGTTAGGTGCCTGGGAGTTAATTCATATATAGAAAGAACTAAGAAATATAAAAAAAACAGGCAGAAAAGGACAGTTCTGGGCTTATCGATTCTTAAGGGAATTTAAAAGTAGAATGGCTTATATTTGGAGCAGCGAGTAGCGGGCTTTTTTTTTTATTATTGTTTTCTTTTTTTGTGCCCTTGAGCTGTTTTCTTTGTTGTAAAAGAAAAAAAATATATATGAAAAACCACTCCTTTACCTCACAATCTTTTATCCTCCTCCTCTTCTCCTCTCCTTTTCATTCATCAATCAGTCATCAATTTCGTATTTATCCATTGCTCTATCGCCATCGCTAATCTATCATCTCTGCCTTCCATTTTCCTCTTCCTTCTCCTCCTTCATCAACCAGTCATCACTTCTGCATCTATCAATCGCTCAATCTCCAGCGTCCAT
>NC_066517.1:25202456-25214956 GCF_024679095.1 Eriocheir sinensis | reverse complement strand
GAATGTTATTGAGGACCTGACACTTTTTTTATGTATGTGTGTGTGTTTGTGTGTGTGTGTGTGTGTGTGTGTACGTACCGGCGTGGGCGTGTGCGTGCGTTTGTGCGTGCCGGTGCTTGTTTGGAGAGCCGTGTTACCTGTGCGGGGTCGCGATGAGGCGGGACAGGTGTGGCCAGGTGATGGCCGACCATTAATTATTGATGACCAAACTCATCCCCCCTCACCCCCTTACCCCTTACCCTTCACCCCCCTTACCCCTTACCCTTCTCTTATCCCCCTTTCACTTACCTATTACCTCCAACTTCCACTCCTTCCCTCTTCTGCTGTTGTTTGTTCTTCCTTTGTGTTCCTTTGTGTTCCCTTTCTTCCCCCTTGCAAACTCACCCCCCATCACCCCCTTACCCCTTACCCTTCTCTTATCCCCCTTTCACTTTAGTATTACCTCCAACCTCCTCTCCTTCCCTCTTCTGCTGTTGTTTGTGCTCCCTTTGTGATCCTTTGTGCTCCATTTCTTCCCCCTTGCAAACTCTCCTCCCCCTTTCCTTCTTCTGCTGTTGTTTGTTCTTCCTTTGTGTTTCTTTGTGCTCCATTTCTTCCCCCTTGCAAACTCTCCTCCCCCTTTCATTCTTCTGCTGTTGTTTGTGCTCCCTTTGTGATCCTTTGTGCTCCATTTCTTCCCCCTTGCAAACTCTCCTCCCTCTTTCATTCTTCTGCTGTTGTTTGTGCTCCCTTTGTGATCCTTTGTGCTCCATTTCTTCCCCCTTGCAAACTCTCCTCCCCCTTTCATTCTTCTGCTGTTGTTTGTTCTTCCTTTGTGATCCTTTGTGCTCCATTTCTTCCCCCTTGCAAACTCTCCTCCCCCTTTCCTTCTTCTGCTGTTGTTTGTTCTTCCTTTGTGTTTCTTTGTGCTCCATTTCTTCACCCTTGCAAACTCTCCTCCCCCTTTCATTCTTCTGCTGTTGTTTGTTCTTCCTTTGTGATCCTTTGTGCTCCATTTCTTCCCCCTTGCAAACTCTCCTCCCCCTTTCATTCTTCTGCTGTTTGTTCTTTCTTTGTGTTCGTTTGTGTTCCCTTTCTTCCCCCTTATCAAACCTCCTCCCCCTTACCTCCTCTTACCTCCTCTTACCTTCCTCTTACCTCTTGCCTCCCACTTCCCTTCCCTCCATTTTCCTTCCCTTCCTCCTCCCCTTTTTCTTCCTCTCCACCCTCTTTACCCTTCTCTTCCCCTTCCCTTCACTTACCTAAATTGCTTCCCTCTTCCCCTCCTTCCCTTCCTTCCCCCTTCCCCTCCTTCCCTTCTTTCCCCCTTCCCCTCCTTCCCTTCCCTCCCCCTTCCCCTCCTTCCCTTCCTTCCCCCTTCCTCTCCTTCCCTTCCTTCCCCCTTCTCCTCCTTCCCTTCCCTCCCCCTTCCCCTCCTTCCCTTCCTTCCCTCCTTCCCCCTTCCCCTCTTCCCCTTCTCCTCCCTTTTACCTATCCTGCTCTTCTTCCTCTTTAATCACCCCTTCCTCTCCCCTCCTCCTCCTCCTCCTCCTCCTCCCTTTCACTTATACCTATTGTTTCCCTCTTCCTTTCCTTTTCCTTCTTCCCCCTTCCCTTTAATTCCTCCTCCTCCTCCTCCTCCTCCTCCTCCTCCTCCCTTTCACTTACCTATTGCTCCCCTCTTCCCCTCCTTTCCCTTCTTCCTCCCTTCCCTTTTACTTCCTCTTCCCCCCTTCACCTCCTCCTCCTCCTCCTCCTCCTACTCCTCCTCCTCCTCCTCCTCCTCCTCCCTTTCACTTATACCTATTGTTTCTCTCTTCCTTTCCCTTCGTCCTCCCTTCCCTTTTACTTCCTCTTCCCCCCTCCTCCTCCTCCTCCTCCTCCTCCTCCTCCTCCTCCTCCTCCTCCTCCCTTTCACTTATACCTATTGTTTCCCTCTTCCCCTCCTTCCCCCTCTTCCTTCCCTTTTATAAGAACATAAGAACATAAGAACGCAGGAGTCTACAAGAGGCCGGTAGGCCTGTACGAGGCAGCTCCTTTGACCCTAAGCTCCCGTGTATCTAACCCCACCTAATATCGCTGTCCATGAATTTATCTAGTCTATTTTTGAATGTGACAATTGTATTGGCACTCACCACATGACTGCTAAGCCTATTCCACTCATCCACCACCCTGTTAGTAAACCAATTTTTGCCTATGTCCCTGTTGAATCTGAATTTATCCAGTTTAAACCCATTACTACGTGTCCTACCCGGCTCTCTTACCAACAAAACCTTATGAATGTCTCCCTTATTAAAGCCCTTCATCCATTTATAAACCTCGATCATGTCTCCACGCACCCTTCGCCTTTGTAGAGAATGCAAGTTTAACTGTTTGAGTCTTTCCCTTACCTATTATCTTATTACCCATTTACCTTATACTTTCCTCTTTAATGTCCCCTCCTTCCTCCCTTGACACCTATTCCCTCCCTTTCCCCACTTCCCCTCCTCCCTTCCTTCTTTTTCCTCTTTATCCTACTCTGCTCCCTTTCCCTTCTTTTCCTCCGGCCATTCCTCTCTCTCTCCTCTCTCCAATTCTCTCTATTTTTGCCTCCATCTCTCCCCTTCTTCCTGTTTTGCCTCCACTTCCTGTTTCCTCCCACCCTCCTTCCGTTTCCCTCTTTCTCTCTCTCTCTCTCTCTCTCTCTCTCTCTCTCTCTCTCTCTCTCTCTCTCTCTCTCTCTCTCTCTCTCTCTCTCTCTCTGTTTATCTGTCTATCTATCTTTCCATCTATCTGTCTGCTTCACCGCCTTTCCTCCGAAAGTTAAGGGTAGTAATTTCCTTTTATTCCTCTCTTTACTGTAAAATTTCCATGTCCCTTTCTTCCTTAAAGGCACATGGTGTTCTCGTCTAACTGTTTCCTGCCGGCACGTTGCCGGAGGGAGAGGTGGGTGGGGAGGAGCCTTCATCTATCCTGTCCTGTCCTACCACACGTAGATCACTGGTAGTAGTGGTAGTAAACAGACACCCTCGCCATAGACCGATAGGTCTTCTGGTGTCTGTTCTTCCTATGTATTCCTCCTCCTCCTCCTCCTCCTCCATCCTCATTGCCTCTCTCCTCATGGCTCATTCCTCCTCCGTCCCTCCTCCTCTCTTGCATTTTCCTCTCACCTCGCTCCCTCCTCCTCCTCCTCCTCCTCCTCCTCCTCCTCCTCCTCCCTCACCCTTCCTAGAGCTCTCCCAGACATTCAGGGACCAGCGACACACACACACACACACACACACACACACACACACACACACACACACACACACACACACACACTCTCTCTCTCTCTCTCTCTCTCTCTCTCTCTCTCTCTCTCTCTCTCTCTCTCTCTCTCTCTCTCTCTCTCTCTCTCTCTCTCTCTCTCTCTCTCTCTCTCTCTCTCTCTCTCTCTCTCTCAAATCTGTGCAGCATCCAACCCCTTTATCCTCCCGGCCGTAACATCACCTAAGCCTGGCAAGCCGCGTAGGGATACTGCTCTAACAACACCCTCAGCGTCCACCTGGTTGTCCCATGTCACATTACCAACGGAGTACCCAGCGTCAGAGGGCCACTATAAAACCCTGTTGAGATGAAATAGTAAGGGGGAGTGGGAGAGGTCCATTTTGGGATATTTGTTGCCCCTCCTCTCAGTCCCTCCACCTGTATAATCTTCTACAGTAGCTATCTAACCCTCTTTCTAGTTTTCTCATTGCTTTAACTTTCCTTCGTGTGGTCTCCGGTGTTTGTGTGCTGCTGGAGTGGGAGCGCACAGTGCCAGCCTTCCTTCCTTCCTGCCTGATTTGTCTCTTATAATAGTAACTGCCGGGCCCCCATCACTGACACCCTGCTCGCCCGCCGCCCACAAATAGCAGCCATACCCAGCAGCTTCCTCCTCCTCCTCCTCCTCTTCCTCCTCCTCCTCTTCCTTCTCCTTTTCCTTTTGGTTTATTTATTTGCATGTTGGAATTTTTCACCCATATTGCTTTTGAGATTAAATAAACTATAGAAGTATTATTATTATTATTATTATTATTATTATTATTATTATTATTATTATTATTATTATTATTATTGTTGTTGTTATTGTTATTATTATATCACAAAAACACATATACAAGCAAATTATTTTACTATTGATGCTACTACTACTACTACTACTACTACTACTACTACTACTACTACTACTACTACTAACACACACACACACACACACACACACACACACACACACACACACACACACACAGACATTACCCCTTGTCATAGATTTACCGTCCTATCAAGCGATGACCAAATACTATCATTAGCATCTATTATATCTACCTTTCTCCTCCTCTGTAACGCGCACACACACACACACACACACACACACACACACACGCACACGCGGGTAGGCCCATCTCCCACCTGTTTATCATTTATCATTGGCATTATCTTGATGTGAAGGAGGACGGTGATAAGGGTTCCAACGCAGCCTCTTGAGTACTAATATTGGTGGTGGTGATGGTGGTGGTGATGGTGGTAGTGATGGTTGGGGTTGGGGTGGTAGTGGTGATGGTGGTGGTGGTAGTAGTAGTGGTAGTAGTAGTGGTAATTTCTCAGTCAAATCTCTCCCTTCTTTCCTCTTCTCTCTCTCTCTCTCTCTCTCTCTCTCTCTCTCTCTCTCTCTCTCTCTCTCTCTCACTCATTCACTCACGCGCGGGGGTTTAAATGGCCTGCTTTGCCCTTTAAATAGCCAGTGTAGCCATTTAAATAACAGCTTAAGACCATATTTTTTTGTTCCATCAGCTATCTACAATATAACATTTTATCTTGAAGTACTTTGCGGAGATTGGAATTTTTCACCCCAAGACGACGAACATCCCAGCAAATGCCCGCCTTACTTTTGTCTCCTTTTTTTTAAGTGCAGCGCTGAGTGGGGTCTCGATTTTCTGTTTTGTTATGTCCTGCCTCGACCTCTCCTCCTCCTCCCCCTTACTCTCAGACGAGGAGGAGGAGGAGGAGGAGGAGGAGGAGGAGGAGGAGGACAATGATGAGAGAGAGAAGGACTACGAGGACGATGATGAAGTTCAGGATGATGATTAGGTTGAGGAGGTTGAGGATGAGAGAGAGAGAGGAGGAGGTAGATGAGGTGGACTTTTCTAATGTTCTCTGTTCCCTTCTCTGCTCTTACAACAACAACAACAACAAAAATCGACTGTCCTTCTTCATCTCACCTTACTGTTATTCTCTTCCCTCCCGCCGCGGCCTGAGTGTATCATGTGTGTCTCTCACGTTCATCTTTGCTCGCCTATCGCGTTTTAACACTATTCGCTTTCCTTGTTTTGATTATCGGTAACTTCTGAGGTGAATGTAAACGACTGTCCTGTCTTCTCTCTCCTTCCTCGGTGATTGGACGGGCTGGGCGGTGGGGGGGAGGGGAGGGGGGGAGACTTATACGAGGAATCATCTCTTTCCAAAAAAACGCTCATCATCTTCCTCTTTCTTATACTGAAGTGAGTCACAAGGCGGCGGCGGGGAGGTAACTTATACAAGGAATCATCTCTTTCCAAAAAAACGCTCGTTATCTACCTCATTCTGATACTGAAGTGAGTCACAAGGCGGCGGCGGGGAGGTAAAACTTATACGAGGAATCATCGCTTGCCTTAAATATCACATTATCTTCCTTTTTCTGATGTTAAAGTGAGTCACAGGGAATGCTTCTGTCTGTCTGTCCGTCTGTCCGTCTGTCTGTCTGTCTGTCCGTCTATCAGTCTGTCTGTCTGTCCGTCTATCTGTCTGTCTGTCTGTCCGTCTATCTGTCTGTCTGTCCGTCTGTCTGTCCGTCTGTCTGTCTGTCTGTCTGTCTGTCTGTCTGGTTCTACTAAATAAAAGATAAAAACAAACAGCCTTGAGGAAGATGACTAATGCTAATCAGATAGCTACCGAGGCCGAGAGAGAGAGAGAGAGAGAGAGAGAGAGAGAGAGAGAGATTGATTGATTATAATGGATGTAATTTACTTTTTGTTTGTTTCTTTGTCTCAATAAAAATTTCCCTACGTACGTTTAGAGAAGGTTAGGAGGAGGAGGAGGAGAAGGAGAAATAGGAAAGAAACAATAAAAAGGAGAATAAAAGAAAGGATAAAAAAAGAAAAATATGGAGGAGACGAAGATAAAGAGAGGAAGAAGAAAGAAGAAAGAAAAATACGAAAAAGAAAACGAGGAAGAACAGAAACGGGAAATCGAAGAAGAAGAAGAAAAGATGATGATGATGATGAGGAGGAGGAAGAGGAGGGCAAATATACCTGTCCACATAATTAATAAGTGCTTAGAATGTTTACCTGAGACTTTGAACCAGGCATTGATTTTTCTCGATGACTTACTGATAAAGATGAAGTGATCAATAGAGGGGAAGATAAGTGGGGTGGTGGTGGTGGTGGTGATGCAGGAGTATGTAGGAGTGGTGTTGACGGTAGTGTAAGGAAGGAGGTGAGATGGTGATAGGGGTGGTGGTTGGTAGTGGTGTTGAAGATACAGTGGTGATGGGAGTTGAGAGCAGAATTGGTGGTGATGGTGGTGGAGGTGTTGGTGGTGATGCAGGAGTATATAGGAGTGGTGTTGGTGGTAGTGTAAGGAAGGAGAGATGGTGATGGTGGTAATGGTGTTAGTAGTGGTGTTGAAGAGACAGTGATGATGGGAGTTGAGAGAGAGCAGAAGTGGTGATGGTGGTGGAGGTGTTGGTGGTGATGAGAAGAGACGAAAAAATAAAATAAAAAAGAAGCAAAAAAGCGAATAATGATTAAGAGAAAGGAAAAAAAATAAGAAAGGGAAGACAAAGAAAGGAAGAAAAAAAAGAAGAAAAATAAAGTTTGAGAAGGAGGAAGAGGAAAAACGAGAAAGAGATAAGGAGGGGGAGGAAGAAGAAGAAGAAGAAGAAGAAGAAGAAGAAGAAGAAGAAGAAGACGTGTATTTGGATAGGATATAGATAGATAGATAGATAGATAGATAGAAATGTGTAGGAAGGTAAGTTGGTGAATAGTTAGATAGATAGATAGATAGATAGGTAGATTAGAAGGTGAATGAACAGGGTATAGGGTAGGTGGGTAAGGGGTGGGTAGGTGGGTAGGTGGGTAAGGCTGTTCCACCTGGCTGCGTAGTAATGAGTTTTTGCACACCTTGGCGGCCCAGGTGACGCTTGGCAATGCAGATGGCGCGCTGGCTGTTCGACTGTCCTCCGCCTTCTCCTCCTCCTCCTCCTCCTCCTCCTCCTCCTCCTCCTTCTCCTCCTACATTCACTCCTTTTCTTCTTCTTCTCCTTCTCTTCTTCTTTTTCTCTTCTTGTTCTTGTTCTTGTTCTTCTTTTTCTTCTTTTCTCTCTTCTTTTTCTTCTTCTTCTTCGTTATCTTCCTCATTATCATCGTTGGCCTCGTCCTCCTCCTCCTCCTCCTCTTCCTTGTCCTCTTTGCCTCTTATCGTTTTCCTCCTCCTCCTCCTCCTCCTCCTCCTCCTCCCCCGTGGTGGTGATGATGGTGGTGGTGGCGGTGGTGGTGTGTCATTATCATCTGTAATTGGTGGTGTTCTTGATATGATTCATTGTTGTTTGTTGTTTTTGTTGTTGTTGTTGTTGTTGTTGTTGTTGTTGTTGTTGTTGTTGGTGGTTGTGGTGGAAGTGGTGGTGGTTCTTCATCTTCCATCTTATACTTCTCCTCCTCCTCCTCCTCCTCCTCTTCCTCCTCCTCCTCCCCCTCCTCCTTTCCGCCCTCTTAATATGACCTTAATTGGATGACCCGTGACCTTAATGCGCTACGAGGTCACACTAATGGGCCACGGGTTGGTCAATACCACGTGACTGGCTGATCAGCTGACCTCGTGAGCGCGCAAGTCACAAAAACAATGACAGCAAGAGTTTATTTTTTTTCCTTTATATTATTTGGTTCACGAGGAAGAGGAGGAGGAGGAGGAGGAGGAGGAGGGGGAGAAGGAAGAGGAAGAAGGGAAGGGAGAGGATGAAGGTCTGTCTGTCTGTCTGTCTGTTTATCAGTTTATCTTCCTACCTATCTGTCTGTCTGTCTGTCTGTCTGTATGTATATATGTATGGATGGATGGATGGATGGATTCTCTCTCTCTCTCTCTCTCTCTCTCTCTCTCTCTCTCTCTCTCTCTCTCTTTTCTCCTTTTTTCTCCCCCTCTCTCCCTCTCCCTCCCTCCCTACACATAACAACAGACTCACACCTCCACGCCTCGAAACATCAAAATTCTCGCCACCTCTCCAAGAACACGTTTTGGCCTTAATTTGCGTGGAGAGAGAGAGAGAGAGAGAGAGAGAGAGAGAGAGAGAGAGAGAGAGAGAGAGAGAGACACACACACACACACACACACACACACACACACAGACACACACCTTCCCACACACACACACAAACACAGCCTCTTATCGCACACTATTATTGTAACTTTTTCATGTCCTTCCCAGACCAACAATTATACACTCAGACACTCACCTTTTATTACTGTTATCAGCTGGGTCCATTGTGTCCCAGGAATCAGCATTAGACAGTCAGCATTGTCAGCCAGACGTCAGCACTAACAGCATACCACACTACCTGGAGGATATTGTTGGAGAGAGAGAGAGAGAGAGAGAGAGAGAGAGAGAGAGACGAGAGAGAGACAGACAGAAAATGGATGCAGTGTTAAGTGATAAATGTCTCTGTCTGTCTGTCTATACCAATATATCATCATTATTATCATTATTATTTTTTTCTTTATATACCGGTAACTATTTTAAGTCCATATTCTTGAACGTCAAGGTGCCTCAGTTCGTCTCCTTATAAAAGCCTTTCGTAGAAGTAGCTGGGGTTTCCATGGACCGTTTTGTGATCCTGGTGATAGTTTTACCAGACTTTTGCATCTTGAGCGGGAAAATCACCCACGAAAACCCGGTGAATCTTCTCTGTGGCCTTTGGAAATAGTCGTAGTGGAAGCCCGAGACGTTTAATGAACTCTTGCACAAGGGTTTTGGACACTATAAGGATGAAGGAATGAAGATGCTGGTTAACTCTTGCACAAGGGGTTTGGATACTATAAGGATGAAGGAATGAAGATGCTGGTTAGCTCTTGCACAAGGGGTTTGGATACTATAAGGATCAAAAAATGAAGATGCTGGTTAACTCTTGCACAAGGGGTTTGGATACTATAAGGATGAAGGAATGAAGATGCTGGTTAACTCTTGCACAAGGGGTTTGGACACTATAAGGATGAAGGAATGAAGATGCTGGTTAACTCTTGCACAAGGGTTTGGACACTATAAGGATGAAGGAATGAAGGTGCTGGTTAACTCTTGCACAAGGGTTTGGACACTATAAGGATGAAGGAATGAAGGTGCTGGTTAACTCTTGCACAAGGGGTTTGGATACTATTAAAAATGAAGGAATGATTAAAAGCATATCCCAAAGGCCTTTTCCAACATCTTCCAGCTCTCTCTGATGTTAGTGTACTCCATCTCCCATCTCTTTAACATTTTCGAACTCCCTCTGATGTGTACTCCATCCTTCCTATCTCTTCTTCTCTCCATCTCTTCAACATTTTCGAACTCCCTCTGATGTTAGTGTACTCCATCCTTCCTATCTCTTCTTCTCTCCATCTCTTCAACATTTTCAAACTCCCTCTGATGTTAGTGTACTCCATCCTTCCTATCTCTTCTTCTCTCCATCTCTTCAACATTTTCAAACTCCCTCTGATGTTAGTGTACTCCATCCTTCCTATCTCTTCTTCTCTCCATCTCTTCAACATTTTAAAACTCACTCTGATGTTAGTGTACTCCATCCTTCCGGTATCTCTTCTTCTCTCCATCTCTTCAACATTTTCAAACTCCCTCTGATGTTAGTGTACTCCATCCTTCCTATCTCTTCTTCTCTCCATCTCTTCAACATTTTCAAACTCCCTCTGATGTTAGTGTACTCCATCCTTCCTATCTCTTCTTCTCTCCATCTCTTCAACATTTTCGAACTCCCTCTGATGTTAGTGTACTCCATCCTTCCTATCTCTTCTTCTCTCCATCTCTTCAACATTTTCAAACTCCCTCTGATGTTAGTGTACTCCATCTCCCATCTCTTCTTCTCTCCATCTCTTTAACATTTTCGAACTCCCTCTGATGTGTACTCCATCCTTCCTATCTCTTCTTCTCTCCATCTCTTCACATATTTGCGAGTGAGAGGCGCTTAATATCAGGAGTCCGTAAGTCATCGATGGTCCATGTTATTATCAGTCTTTTCATCCTTATTTCTCTTTCCTAAGCTTTCTCTCTAAGTCAGTCACACTCACCTAACAGCCTTTTCATCCTCTCTTCACATATTTGCGAGTGAGAGGCGCTTAATATCAGGAGTCCGTAAGTCATCGATGGTCCATGTTATTATCAGTCTTTTCATCCTCTGTTTCTCTTTCCTAAGCTTTCTCTTCAAGTCAATCACACTCACCTAACAGCCTTTTCATCCTCTCTTCACATATTTGCGAGTGAGAGACGTTTAATATCAGGAGTCCGTAAGTCATCGATGGTCCATGTTATTATCAGTCTTTTCCTCCTTATTTCTCTTTCCTAAGCTTTCTCTCTAAGTCAGTCACACTCACCTAACAGCCTTTTCATCCTCTCTTCACATATTTGCGAGTGAGAGACGTTTAATATTAGGAGTCTATAAGTCATTGATGGTCCATATTATTATCAGTCTTTTCATCCTTATTCCTCTTTCCTAAGTTTTCTAAGTCAACCACACTCGCCTAACCTAACTTAACCTAACCTTTCTTTTCGCCTTTACAGATATCTTTCGTTTCTTTTCTTCCTTTCTTCACAATATGTTTTAATCACTTTCCAGTCCATTATACTCGTTTCTCGTCTCTCGATCTTATATTCAGTGTTTTCCTCCTTATTTCTCTTTCATAAGCTTTCTCTCTAAGTCATCCATGCTCACTTAACAGCCTCTCTTCCTCTCTTCACGAACTTCTCTCTCTATGTTACACTCGGTCTTTTTCTCCCTATTCCTCTTTCCTAAGCTTTCTAAGTCAACCACACTCGCCTAACCCAACCTAACCTAACCTTTCTTTTCGCCTTTTCAGATATCTTGCCTCTCCATGTTATAATCAGTTTTTTACTTTCCTTTTCTCTTTCCTAAGCTGTCTATGTCAACCTCACTCACCTAACCTAACCTAACCTAACCTTTCTTCCCCCCTTCACAGATATCTTGTCTCTATGTTATAATCAGTCTTTTCCTTCTCATTCCTCTTTCCTAAGCTTTCTAAGTCAACCACACTCACCTAACCTAACCTAACCTAACCTAACCTTTCTCCCCCCCTTCACAGATATCTTTTCTCTATGTTACAATCAGTCTTTTCCTCATTCCTCTTTCCTAAGCTTTCTAAGTCAACCACACTCACCTAACCTAACCTAACCTAACATCCTTTCTCTCTCCTCTTTGCAGATTCGCGAGTGAGAGACGGAAAGCGAGGGAGAGGGAGAGAGAGAGTCCGTCCCTGCCACAATAAGGTGAGTACAACAGCCTCCTCTTCCTCCATACCTTCGTTTTTCTGTTTACTTTTTGTGTGTGTGAGCGAGCGGCCGCCAGGTGTGTTGAGGGCAGGTGAGCGAGTGTGATTAATGGGTCCGCCGGTGTGTTTTAAAGGGTGATTAATTGGCGTCCGAGAAAGCTTTTAGGGTTTAGTGATTAAATATATATACGTCTTGGTTTTGTTTTAATAATGAGCTTGTTTTTCTGATGGGTTATCACTGCCATCTCATCATTATTATTCTATATCATTAGACGTCCCAGTTTTCATTATAATAAGGAGTTGTTTGTTGAGGGTTATCGCTAGCTCTTCTTCTTCTTCTTCTTCTTATTATTATTATATTTCTTCTTCTTATTATTATTATTTCGTATTTCCTGATAATTTGGTACGTGGTATATTTGAGTGTGTGTTAAAATAAGATTTGGGGCCTTAGAGTTTAACTTAGGGTGATATTTTTCAACATTTCCGCCTCCAAGCACACACATTTGACAAGGCTTTCGTATAGGAGTTGTGGGGGCATTTCCAGGGGTAGCTTTATGCCCCTGGTGATGGTAGTGTGACCCTTCCATTTCGTCGCCCAAACACTCATATTTGACAAGGATTTCGTATAGGAGTTGTTGCAGGGGCTTTTCCAGGGGTAGTTTTATGTCCCTGGTGGTGATAGTATGACCCTTCCTCATATTCTTAATTAAACATATCGACGCCCAAGCACATATGTGGCAAGGCTTTCGTATAGGAGTTGTTGTGAGGCATTTCCAGGGGTAGTTTTATGACCCTGGTGGTGGTAGTGTGACCCTTCTTCTATACCGCGAACCTAAAAAATACTCATTAGAACCCGATTGATCTCTTTTATGGGCTTTGGAAATTGTTTATATGAGAGAGAAGAGAAAGAGAGAAGAGGAGAGGAGAGGAGAGATGAGGAGAGATGAGGAGAGAGGAGACGAGACGAGACGAGACGAGACGAGACGAGACGAGACGAGACG
>NC_066517.1:25194956-25197456 GCF_024679095.1 Eriocheir sinensis | reverse complement strand
GTAACAATTTAAAGAGAGAGAAAAAAAAACGAAATATGAATAAAGAAAGAAATGGTGGACACACACACACACACACACACACACACACACACACACACACACACACACACACACACACACACACACACACACACACACACACACCTGGGTTTCGAGTTGTCTATCAGGTGAATCTCCCTTCGTTTTTTCTTTATCTCAAGTTTCACAAAAATAATATTGGCGTTTGTTTAGACAGTTTTCGTATTTTATAAAGGAGGAGGAGGAGGAAGGGGAGGAGGATATGAAGAAAAGGAAGAAAAAGACGAATCAGAAAAGGAGGAGGAGGAGGAAGAAGAAGAGGAGGAGGAGGAGGAGGACGAAGAGGAGAGAATGTAATGATTTTGATGAATAAGAGAAAGAAGAAAAAAAGATCGAAGAAGGGAAGAACTAGAAGGAAGGAGAAGAAGAAGAAGAAGAAGAAGAGGACGAAATCTAATGACGCTGATGATGAGAAAGAGAATGTAGAAAATAATATAGATGAAGTGAATGACGAGGAGGAAGAGGAGGAGGAGGAGGAAGAGGAGGAGGGGTGGAGAGGCAGATTGGCACACTTACTAGTTAGGCAACCCGAGCAAGTCATCGCCTCACGGTTCGATACCACGCAGAGGTCAGAAAAGTCATTGTGTTGTAAAAATGAAGAAAAAAAATAAAGAAAATAATAATAAGAGAAGAAAAATGGATGAGAGAGAGAGAGAGAGAGAGAGAGAGAGAGAGAGAGAGAGAGAGAGAGACTTGTCACGCCCTCCACGTATTTAAGACGTGCCTGACGGAGCGCTGACGGGGGATTGAGGTCGATTAGCTCCTCCTCCTCCTCCTCCTCCTCCTCCTCCTCTTCTAAGTCCTTCCCTTCATTCGTCTTATGTTTCTGCTCTGTTTTATTCGTTATCAATAATTACATTTCCTTTTCTTTCTTTTCCTCCTCCTCCTCCTCCTCCTCCTTCTCTTTCTCTTTCTCTCCTCTTCCTTTTTTGTCTTCTTTTTTCTTCCCTTTCTTCATATCATTCTCATCGTCCTATTTCTCCTCCTCCTCCTCCTCCTGCTGCTCCTCTGTGAACTCTTGAACCCGTTGTTTACTCGTATTACTACAGACGATCCGTAGAGATAAAGCAGTCTGTGTGTGTGTGTGTGTGTGTGTGTGTGTGTGTGTGTGTGTTTGTGTGTGTGTGTGTGTGTGTACGTCCGTCCGTCAAGGTTACGCACAGATTTCTTACCGTAACTCTCAACAAATTGTCTTTACTATTCTCTCTCTCTCTCTCTCTCTCTCTCTCTCTCTCTCTCTCTCTCTCTCTCTCTCTCTCCGCGTATTTTCCTCCATTCTTTCCTTTTCTTTTATTCTCTCCATTAAATATTGCGTCTCATTGGTTCTCTCTCTCTCTCTCTCTCTCTCTCTCTCTCTCTCTCTCTCTCTCTCTCTCTCTCTCTCTCTCTCTCTCTCTCTCTCTCTCTCTCTCTCTCTCTCTCTCAATTTCCCTCCACCCTTCCCAGCGGCAATGTTGTCACCCAGAAAACACACACACACACACACACACACACACACACATACAGCCGGAGGTACTGAAGGTTATTTGCTGGAAGGTATACATCAGCCCCTCCTCCTCCTCCTCCTCCTCCTCCTCTTGTTCTTTCGTTTTCTTCTTGTTCGTATTTTGTTTTATTTTTATTTTTCATTTTTTTGTTTTTATTTCTTCTTCTTCTTCTTCTTCTTCATTATTCTTACCTATGATTTTGGGATTTTAAACTTTACTCATTCTTACATAACTTCTCGCCTTTATTACCTCCTCCTCCTCCTCCTCCTCCTCACGAGCAGCTGATTAATGGACTCGCCTTCCTCCCTCCGTGACTCGTTCTCTTTCGGGCTCACGGAGAGAGAGAGAGAGAGAGAGAGAGAGAGAGAGAGAGAGAGAGAGAGAGAGAGAGAGACGTATTATATAAATGATCATCTCACAACCACCCTTTTGAATAGCCTTATGAATCACTAACACACTAACATGTCTTAAGAAATGTACTAAATGCATGCTGTCATTAAGTTTTCGGGGGCTAGGCTTGGCGGGGCGAGGCGGGGCGGGGCAGGCGGCGTATTCCCCATCTATACTAGTCTGTTGCGCCCACTCTTGAACAGGGCAAGTTAGGTTGAGTCTGGTTAGGTTAGGCAAGATTAAATTAAATTTGGTTAGGTTTAGTTAGGTAGGTTAGGATAGGCTAGATTAGGTTAGGATAGGCTAGGTTAGGTTAGATTATGTTGGGCTGGATTAGGATAGGTTAGGACATAGGTTAGTTTAGGTTAGGATAGGCTTGGTTAGGTTAGACTAGGTTAGGTTAGATTAGGTTAGGCTGGATTAGGATAGGTTAGGATATAGGTTAGTTTAGGTTAGGATAGGCTTGGTTAGGTTAGGTTAGATTAGGTTAGGCTGGGCTAGGATAGGTTAGCATAGGATAGGTTAGGTTAGATTAGGTTAGGCTG
>NC_066517.1:25187456-25189956 GCF_024679095.1 Eriocheir sinensis | reverse complement strand
CTCTCTCTCTCTCTCTCTCTCTCTCTCTCTCTCTCTCTCTCTCTCTCTCTCTCTCTCTCTCTCTCTCTCTCTCATCGTATCGTGTTCATTATTCTTTCAATTACTCACAATGATTTACGTCCGTATGTGTGTGTGTGTGTGTGTGTGTGTGTGTGTGTGAAATCGAACAAGGTGAAAAAAAGAACCCGAACCGCATCCTGGAATTCGCCACAATCGATCACCAACACACACACACACACACACACACACACACACACACGTCAACGTCAATTAAAAACCCAATAAATCGTCTCGCCTTGACCCGTGGGAGCTGAGGTCATGTGGGGGTCATGCCAGTTTGACCTCCGGAGAACCAGGGTTAAGCGGGGGTCAAGAATAGGAGAAGGAGGAGGAGGAAGGGGGTTCGTTACGTGAGGCTGGATGGAATGAGGAAGAGGAGGAGGAGGAGGAGGAGGGCCCTTTAACAAGCAATGACGCAATACTTATGAACATGATAACACCTGACTTCTTCCTTCCTACAGCTGTAATCCAAACACTTGGGTTGATATTTGCTGTCTTGTTTTCCCTTTTCTTCTTTTTTGGTTCTCTGTGTTCATATATTTTTTTTCTCCCTTCCTGTAACACTTCTGGGCTTTTTTTTCTTCTCCTGTGGACGTGATATTTTGTGTAAGACGCCGAACCGTATGTCAGGAGAAAAATTCTACTGCGTCATAGAAGGGGGGAGTGTTACGACAGATTTTGTTCTTTTGATATATTTCGGGGTTACAAATTTCCATTATGTAACCCTTTTTGGCTTTGTCTATGGACGTGTTGTTTGTAAGACGCCGAACCGTATGTCAGGAGGAGAAAAATTGCACTGCGTCATAGAAGGGGGGAGTGTTGCGACGGATTTTGTTTCTTTTTATATATTGCTTGGCTACGAATTTTCTTCCTATGTCACCTTTTGGCTTTTTCTGTGCACGTGATGTTGTTTATAAGGCGCCGAACCGTATGTCAGGAGGAGAAAAATTCCACTGTGTCATAGAAGGGGGGAGTGTTGCGACGGATTTTGTTTCTTTTTATATATTGCGGGGCTACGAATTTCCTTCCTATATTACCTTTTGGCTTTTTCTGTGCACGTGATGTTGTTTGTAAGACGCCGAACCTTATGTCATGAAAAAAATTGTACTGCGTCATAGAAGGGGGGTGTTGCGACAGATTTTGTTTCTTTTTATTTATTGCGGGTTTTCAAATTTTCTTCCTGTCACCTTTCGGCTTTTTCTGTGCACGTGATGTTGTTTGTAAGACGCCGAACCGTATGTTAGGAAGAGTCGTATTTTCTTCCTTTCCTATTCTGTGGGGTTAGATTTCCTTCCTATATCACCTCTTGGGCTTCTTCTGTGGACGTGATAATGAGCCGGTTCCACAGTCCAACACAGTGTCTTCGTAACAGCCCGAACCAAACTATCGAATCCCATACAATCCAAAATGGTGAGGTCTTCGCTGCCACACTAAATACACAAGAATTTTCCTGTATAGTTTTATCAAATTTCTGAACTTAAATATAAACACCAGACACTATACAAGGAAATTTCGAAGGCTCTGATATTGGTTTGGGAGCTTACTAACCCGTCAAGGGGAACTGTGAAACTTGCCCAATGTGTGTAAGGTACCGAACTATACATTGCTCCATTGTTCCTGTCCTATATTGCAGGGTTTGATTTCCTTCCTATAACACCTTTGGGCCTTATCTGTGGACGTGACGTTTGTAAGGCGCCGAACTCAACGTCACTCCTTTGTTAATTCCTTTTCTTATATCGTGGGTTTAAAACTTTCTTTCCACTAACATTTCTTGGGTTTTTCTGTGGACGTGATATTTTGTGTAAGGCATCAAACTCCATCTTGCTTCTATGTTAATCTTTTCTTATATCGTGGGTTTAAAACTTTCTTTCCACTAACATTTCTTGGGTTTTTCTGTGGACGTGATATTTTGTGTAAGGCATCAAACTCCATCTTGCTTCTATGTTAATCGCATCAAACTCCATCTTGCTTCTATGTTAATCTTTTCTTATATCGTGGGTTTAAAACTTTCTTTCCACTAACATTTCTTGGGCTTTTTCTGTGGACGTGATATCTGTAAGGCGCCGAACTCTATACCTACTTTGTTCTTTTCCTATACGGTGCGGCTAAAAAGCTTCTTCCTCTAACTGTCTAACACTTTTGATCTTTTCCTGTGTACGTGTTGTGTGTGTGTGTGTGTGTGTGTGTGTGTGTGTGTGTGTGTAAGGGGCCGGGTTTCCAAGAGTTATACGCACGGTAAGGAGAGAAAAATTGTACCGTGTCATAGAAGGGGGGAATGTTGCGACAGCTCCTGAAATGGTCCACGGGTCTCTGTACATTTATCTTTTTCACGGTAACAAAAGGAACGTTCGGAGTCACTGGTGGTGGTGATGGTGGTGGTGCATCCGGTGTTGTGGTGGTGTTGAGTCGGTGGTGATTAAAGACTGACTGACTGATTGGT
>NC_066517.1:25179956-25184956 GCF_024679095.1 Eriocheir sinensis | reverse complement strand
TCTCTCTCTCTCTCTCTCTCTCTCTCTCTCTCTCTCTCTCTCTCTCTCTCTCTCTCTCTCTCTCTCTCTCTCTCTCTCTCTCTCTCTCTCTCTCTCTCTCTCTCTCTCTTCTTCTTCTTCTTCTTCTTCTTCTTCTTCTTCTTCTTCTTCTTCTTCTTCTTCTTCTTCATTCTAATCCTCCTCGTGCCCTGACTCTAACTTCTCCTCCTCCTCCTCCTCCTCCTCCTCCTCCTATTCATCTTTCAATTCTCTTCATCTCATCCTCATTTCTCTATCATCTCTTACTTAGTCCCGGAGATATGATTTTTGCTTATTTTTCTTCTTTTTCTTCTTTTTCTTGTTATTTTCTTCCTACGTGTTTTTGTTCTTGTACTTTTTTTCTTTTTCTTCTTCTTCTTCATCTTATCATTATTATTATTGTTATTATTTTCTTTTCCTCACGTTTATATCATCCTTATTAATCTCTCTCTCTCTCTCTCTCTCTCTCTCTCTCTCTCTCTCTCTCTCTCTCTCTCTCTCTCTCTCTCTCTCTCTCTCTCTCTCTCTTCGTCTCTCATTACTCAACACTTTTTTCTTTTTTCTTCTTTCCGTAACTGCATCGTATAATCCTTTTTCTCTCCCCCTCCTCCTCCTCCTCCTCTTCCTCCTCCTCTTCTTCGTCCTTCACTTTCCTCACTTCTTCCTTCTCTCTCTCTCTCTCTCTCTCTCTCTCTCTCTCTCTCTCTCTCTCTCTCTCTCTCTCTCTCTCTCTCTCTCTCCAGTTTGTCTCCATTTCCTCAATCTAGAAATTCCCTCCATCCCTTTCTCTCTCTTTTCCCTCCCTTTTTCTCTCCCTCTCTCTCTCTCTCTCCCTTCCTCCATCCTTCCCTCTTTCTCTCCATTCCATTCTCGTTTCCTCCTCTTCTTCCTTCCTGTTATTATTATTATTATTATTATTATTATTATTATTATTATTATTATTATTATTATTATTATTATTATTATTATTATTATTATTATTATTATTATTATTATTATTATTATTATTATTAAGGAATTAAATGGAAAGGGACAATAAGAGGAGGATAAGGATGAGGAAGAAGAAGAGGAGGAGGATGAAGAGGAAGGAGGAGGAGGAGGAGGAGGAGGAAGTATACGTGTCTATTAGATTGGGAGAGATTTTGGGAGCATGAGAGAGAGAGAGAGAGCAACAATGTGTATGTTTCGTGTAGCAAAAATGGGATTAGCAATAGGAGGAGGAGGAGGAGGAGGAGGAGGAGGAGGATGAAAAGGAGGAGGAGGAGATTATTGTTATTAGTGCTTTGGAAATTTCCCTTGGTTGCGTAAGAAGAAGAAGAAGAAGAAGAGGAAAAAAAGAAAAAAGAAAAAGAAAACACTCATACTCAGAAGACTAAAAAAAAACCCATAAGAGCATTACGATGGTGACCGGTACAGAAGAGGAGGAAGAAGAAGAAGAGGAGGAGGAGGAGGAGGAGGTCATATTAACCAACAACACAGACCCTTCAAATCTTGCATCACTTTCCACTATCTTGCTCATGCTAAAGATTGACAAGGAGGAGGAGGAGGAGGAGGAGGAGGAGGAGAGACCTTGACGTTGCAGCTGGGTCAACACCACAAGGGCGAAGAGATAGGAGGAGGAAGAGAAGGAAGAGGAGGAGGAGGAGGAGGAGGAGGAGTACTAAATCGCTTATCTTTATTTCGTTTATCTTTCTCGTTAATTATAAGTTGTTTTTGTAATCATGAATGTTTTTTTTTCTCTATTATTATTATCCTTTTCTTCCTCCTCTTCCTCCTCCTCCTCGTCCTTCACCTCCTTATCCTTCTCCTCTCATTCATTCATTCATTCTTTTTTCTTTCTCTCCTAATTTCTTTCCTTTTTATTCATTTTTTTCCTTCTTTCTCATTCTTTTTTCTCTCTTATTCTTTCTTTCTCATTCCATCTCTTTATTTTCATTCAATTCTTTCTTTCTTCCTCATTCTCTCTCTCTCTCTCTCTCTCTCTCTCTCTCTCTCTCTCTCTCTCTCTCTCTCTCTCTCTCTCTCTCTCTCTCTCTCTCTGTCCCCCCTCCCCCTTTCCCTCACCCATCCGTCACTTCCCACAAGACAGACCAAACTATCGTGACCCCAGGCGCTCATAAATAAATCCCTGCAATCGACTTTCTACCCTCTGACACGATAGATTAAGGGCGAGTTTGCTGTGTTGTTTTTTTACCCAGATTATTTTTATTATTATTATTATTATTTATATTTTGTTTTTTGGTATATTGTTTCTTTCCTTTTATTTTTTTTCTTGGTCTTTAATTTTTTGTCCTGTATTTTTTTCCTGTTTTCTTTGATTGATTGATTGATTTTTGCTGTTTTTGTTGTTTTTATTATCTTTTTTTCTTCTTTGTCTTCTTCTTTTCTTCTGCTTCTACTTTCTCCGCTTCATATTTTTCTTCTTTTCTTCTTCATCTTCTTTTTCATCTCTTTATCATCCTTATTCATCATCATCATCTCTCTCTCTCTCTCTCTCTCTCTCTCTCTCTCTCTCTCTCTCTCTCTCTCTCTCTCTCTCTCTCTCTCTCATCCTCCAAACTCATTTTTTCTTTGCTCTCTGGTCAAATTGCAAACATAATTTTTCCTCACATCATTTTTGTTACAGTTTTATCTTGCGACGAGAAAATGTTTGGTAAGAAGACCCGCGCAAGTTTGGTTTGTAAAGCGCTGAAGATGACGTGGTGTTGACGGAGTGGTGGTGGTGGTGGTGGTGGTGGTGGTTAGGGTTCATTATGCCGTGATGGCGGTTGAAGGGTGAGGTGGTGATGGTGGTGGTGGTGGTGGTCATGCGCTCTGGTAAGTGATGGTGATGTATGATGACATAGTTCGGTGGTGGTGGTGGTGGTGGTGATGGTGGTGGTGGTGGTGACGAAATCTAAAGCGAGGTTTAAAAATAGCTCACAAATCAAACGTATCCTCCTTTATTAGTACCCTCTCTCTCTCTCTCTCTCTCTCTCTCTCTCTCTCTCTCTCTCTCTTTCTCTGTTTTCTCCTATAAATTCGTTCCTTTCCTTCCTTTTTCTCTTCCTATCCATTTCTTCATATATTCTCTCTCTCTCTCTCTCTCTCTCTCTCTCTCTCTCTCTCTCTCTCTCTCTCTCTCTCATTTTCTTCTTCCCTGTTCTTTC
The DNA here is from genome assembly GCF_024679095.1 of Eriocheir sinensis. Taxonomy (NCBI): domain Eukaryota; kingdom Metazoa; phylum Arthropoda; class Malacostraca; order Decapoda; family Varunidae; genus Eriocheir; species Eriocheir sinensis. The sequence goes on along the minus strand of NC_066517.1, from coordinate 25,181,789 downwards.
CTCCAAAATCGTTCCTTTCCATCGCTTTTCTCCTCCCTCCATCATTTCCTTCTTCATATTTTCTCTCCCTCTCTCTTTCTCTCCTCTTATTCCTCCTTTTTTCTCTCAGTTCCTCTTTATCTGCAGTTATCTCTCTCTCTTTAGTTTCGTCTTACTTTCCTCTTCCTCTTATTCTTCCTCTTCCTCTTCCTTTCTTTCTCACGTATACATTCATACATTCACATACCTCCCTTTTTTTCTCCTCCATCCCTCCATTCCTCCTCCTTCCCGTTCTTTTCTCCTTCCCTCCCTCATTCACACACTTTCCCTTCCTCCCTCCACCCTTCCTTCCTTCTCTCCTTCATTCATTCTCTCCTTCACCAACACACGCATTCACACCTTTCCTTTCATTCCTTCCTTACCTCTATCCTCCCTCTCACCTACCTCAAGTTCTCCCTCCCTCCTTCCTTCCCTCTCTCTCTCCCTCTCTCTCCCTCCCACAAAATTCTTCCCACTGGCTCAGGGGAAGATGCAAAATGAAGATATGCAAAGTGGGCTGTGTGATAAGGGGGGGAGGAGGAGGAGGAGGAGGAGGGGGTGTAGTGAGGTGAATTGGAGGTTAGGATGAAGGAGGAGGAGGAGGAAGGGAGGTGGTAGAGAGTGAACTGGAGGGAGAGAAGAGTGGGAGGTGGAGGAGGAAGGTGGAAAAGGTGAGGGAGAAGTGGAGTAGGCTATAGTGGATCACACCAAATTCTTCACGCTGCAAGCTAACCCGAGAACAAGAAACAACGGTAAAGCAATTCAAGCGAAGCGATGCAGTGCGGATATCGGCGGGAGTTATTTCTCGAACCAAGTTGTCCGCCACTGGAACAGCCTCCCCGCAGAAGTAGTTAGCGCGGAGACGATCAGCTCCTTTAAGAATCGCGTTGATAGTCACCTTGCTGCATCGGGAGTGAACTGAAGGTATCCACGAGTACGTACAGTAGTGCTTTGACCTTCCCGCGGGTGACTCCTGTGGTTGACGGACTGACTAAATCACTGAAAGCAGGCAGCCTCGCAATGAGCCAATATACTTTCTGCTGCCTGCTCGTCCATGTTTCCCCCTCCTCCTCCTCCTCCTTGAGAAGAGCCACGTCGTACCTGTGGGAATCAGGGGGTAATTACCTCAGGTGTGTACAAGCCGCTGTTGTGAGCTGGCCAAGCAACCCTCCTCCTCCTCCTCATCCTCCTCCTCCTCCTCCTCTGAATTTTCGTTTTCTTGAAGTAATTTTCTTTGCCTTGTTTTCCTCATGGTCGATATTTTCTGCATCATCATAATTTTTCCCTCCTCCTCCTCTTCCTCTTCTTTTTCCTCCTCCTCCTCCTCCTCCTCCTCCTCCTACTACTACTACTACTACTACTACTACTACTACTACTACTACTACTACTACTACTACTTCTAAACCTTCACTACATCTTCCATCCTCCTCCTGCTCCTCCTTCTACTACTACTACTACTACTACTACTACTACTTCTAAACCTTCACTACATCTTTCATCTTCCTCCTCCTCCTCCTCCTCCTCTTCCTTCATCTACTACTATCACCAATATCTAAAAACAATACTATATCATTCTCCTCCTCCTCCTCTTCCTCTCCTCCTCCTCTTCCTCCTCCTCCTCCACCTCCTTCTCCTCCTGCTCCTCCACAACACAGGACAGGTAATGACAAGGTGGGCTGTGATTGGTTCCTTCCTTGCAGGTAGATTTAGGGTGATTGGCTGATCCGGTGGTGGTGGTGGTGGTGGTGGTGGTGATGGTGGTGGTGGTGATGGTGATGATGAAGCATGATAGTGAAAGGGAAAATAAAGAAAAAA
>NC_066517.1:25174956-25177456 GCF_024679095.1 Eriocheir sinensis | reverse complement strand
CTCAGGGTTGCCAGATTATCGTATCCACCATTGTATTTAACGTTTTTAGGCACTTAACTATAGCAAAAAGACACTATTAATTAAACCTTACAACGGTAACTATAAATAAATGTAGTTATTGGAGTGGAAGAGACAGTTTTTGGCTCGGAAGTCGGAAAACAAAAGAGGCTAAGTACGACAAGCTGGCAATGCATTCAATAATATAAAGTTTAATAGACGTTTTTTTTCACATAATCCCCTTCTAATTAACCCCTAAACCTGTCCCTCAGACGTAGTAGAAAAAGAACAACAACTGACGTACAGGTTAACAGACGTCCTTTTAACATTGTTCCCTTAACTCGTCTCTCTAACGTAGAACAGAAGAACAAAACGCAATAGAAAAATAAACAGGCGTCCTTTTAACATTGTTCCCTTAACTCGTCTCTCTAACGTAGAGCAGAAGAACAAAACGCAATAGAAAAATAAACAGGCGTCCTTTTAACATTGTTCCCTTAACTTGTCTCTCTAACGTAGAACAGAAGAACAAAACGCAATAAAAAAAATAAACAGGCGTCCTTTTAACATTATTCCCTTAACTTGTCTCTCTAAAGTAGAACAGAAGAACAAAACTCAATAGAAAAAATAAACACGTCCTTTTAACATTGTTCCTTTCCCCTTGACGTATAGTAGAAAAGAACAAAAGGATAATATATAGACAAACAGCTCTACTCCTCACAATATCCGTTACAAATCACCCCTTAAACCTATCCCTCTGGCGTAGTAGAAGAAAAGAACAAGAAGTGATGCAAAGATAAACATTGACTAAAAGTGGCGTGGCTGGCGGGGCAGGGAAGGGGGCGTTAGGTGGCTTAAGGTGACCGTCCCCAGACTGAGATTTCACCTGCTGTCCAAATACCTGTCCAGGGCGCCCGGTAGTCCCGTCTCACCTGCCGGACTGACGCTAATTAGTGACAGCCGAGGACAGGTAGGGATAGAGGAAGAGAAGGAGGAGGAGGAGGAGGAGGGTGTTACTAATTTTGTGTTGCGTCCATCACTGAGATACCACAGCGGGAGAGAGAGAGAGAGAGAGAGAGAGAGAGAAGAATACGCAGGTCTTACAATTTACAATCCACTTACTTCCCTCCTCCTCCTCCTCCTCTCCTCCTCCACTCCTCCTCCTCTTCCTCCTCCTCTTACGGCAAAGTGAGTGGTTTATGTGAACCGAGTAAGTTACATGGCTGTTTGGTTGCCTGTGTGTATGTGTGTGTGTGTGTGTGTGTGTGTGTGTGTGTGTGTGTGTGTGTGTGTGTGTGTGTTTATGGTTTCCTTTGCGGCTTTATTGTTCTTCTAGATTAATTTATGGTAAACACACACACACACACACACACACACACACACATACATACACAAACACAGCTGGGAGGATAAAGGGTAAAGGAGGAAGAGCAAGAAAAGAGGAGGAGGAGGAGGAGACAAAGGATGTGTTTATTGACTGAGCAATCAAACATAGTTACAACACCTGTTTTCCTCTCTCTCTCTCTCTCTCTCTCTCTCTCTCTCTCTCTCTCTCTCTCTCTCTCTCTCTCTCTCTCTCTCTCTCTCTCTCTCTCTCTCTCTCTCTCTCTCTCTCTCTCTCTCTCTCTCTCTCATATTGACGTTTTCTCTCTTCCTTTCTTCTTCTTCTTCTTCTTCTTCGTCTCCTTCGTCTACTTCCTTTTTTCCTAATTCTTCTTTTTCTTTGTCCTCCTCCTCCTCCTCCTCCTCCTCCTCCTCCTCCTCCTAAGGTACCGTAACTCAGGTGTGAGGGAGGGAGGTAATTAGCGTACTTAATGAGAGGGCAGGTAAGGCGCCGCCCACCTGGACACACCGTAATGAGGCAGAGGAGGAGGAGGAGGAAGGTATGAGGCTTCCCTTGTTTATTCTGCTTCCTTTCTTCCTTCTTCCTTTCCCTTCCTCCTTCCTTCCTAGTTATCTCTTCTCTTTCCTCTTTTTAATCTGTTCGTTTATTTTTTTTCATTCCTTATCGTCATTATTATTATCAACATCACTTTTAAGGTCGTGATGATGGTGGTGATGATAGTGGTGGTGATTGTGGTGGTGGTGATGGCGGTGGTGATGGTGGTGGTGGTGGTGGGTATTGTTAGGGAAGCTTAGAAACACGTCTGCTACTCTCACTGTCCTCCATCTCCTCTCTCCCTTTCTTCCTTCCTCCCTCCCTCCCTCCCTCCCTCCCTCCTTCCTTCCTTCCTTCCCTCCTCTAACCTACCTATCTCTTATTTACTCCCTCTAGCTATACTCCTCCATCTCTTCTCCCTCCCTCCCTCCCTCCCTCCCTATGCTGACCTACCTATCTTCATCCATGCTTAAGTCACCTGCCGCCTCCATCTCTTTTCTTCCTTTCTTCCTTCCTCCCTCCTTCCTTCCCTCCGCTAACCTAACTATCTCTTATTGACTTCCTCTAGCTATACTCCTCCATCTCTCTCCCTCCCTCCCTCCTTCCTTACGCTGACCTACCTATCTC
>NC_066517.1:25137456-25167456 GCF_024679095.1 Eriocheir sinensis | reverse complement strand
ATTAAATATATATCAAGCCTGGACACCCAGACTCATTAATATTAAGGTCGGTAATGTTAGAGGATTCCACCCCTCTCATTAACTGTTTCCAAAGACCGAAAAGGAGATAAGTCGAGTGCTAATGAGTGTTTGTTTAGGCTCATGGTACAGAGGGAGGGTCAAACTACCACCAGGGTCATAGAACTACCCTTGGAAATGCCCACAACACCTACGAAAGCCTTGTCAAATCTGTGTTTCTTGGGTTCATGGTACAGAAGAGGGGTCAAACTACCACTAGGGTCATAAAACTACCCCTTGGAAATGCCCACAACTCCTACGAAAGCCTTGTCAAATCTGTGTTTCTTGGGTTCATGGTACAGAAGAGGAGTCAAGCTACCACCAGGATCACGAAACTACACCTGGAAATGCCCACAACTCCTACGGAAGCCTTGTCAAATCTGTGTTTTTTGGATTTATGGTACAGAAGAGGGGTCAAACTACCACCCCCCTGCAGGTTCACGAAAATACACCTGGAAATGCCCACAACTCCCATGAAAGCCTTGTCAAATATGTGCTTGGGCTCCGAAATGTATAAGAATACCCTTTTGAATACATAGAATACATACATCAGACCGGACACCTTCATACATACATACATACATTAATTCTAAGTCCCTCATCGTATATATAGAATGCATACTCCAGCCCTGCGAACCCACACACACGCAAACAAAGCCAAAATCATAAGACTTGTTCAACCCTTGCTGTGAGACCCGAGGCGTGGGCAGCGCGGGGCAGGTCACCCACGCGAGGCAAGACCTGTGCCCTGACTAATTGGAGGTGCGCTACACGTGTATAGCTAAACAGGGGGGAGGGTACGTAAGCCCCCTCCCCCCTCTCTTTCTGTCTGTCTATATGTTTGTCTGTCTGTCTGTCTGTCTCATTCTTCTTCTTCTTCTTCTTTGTTTTCTTCTCCTTCTTCTTCTTCTTCTCCTTCTTCTTCTTCTTCTTCTTCTTCTTCTTCTTCTTCTTCTTCTTCTTCTTCTTATTATTATTATTATTATTATTATTATTATTATTATTATTATTACACACACACACACACACACACACACACACACACACACACACACACACACACACACACACACACAGGAAAGGGGATCAGATTGCATCCCGAGAAACGCACTCACTCGCTCACTCACTCACCTCTCTCGGAAATGTCTCTCCACCTCCTCTTTCTTTCCTCCACTTCTCTCCCAGTTTTTCTCTCCACCTTTCCTCCATGTATTCTCTCCCTACTCTTTCCTCTCCTCCTCTCCCTCTCTCCCTCCCTTTCTCTCTCCTAGACATCTCTTTTTCTCTCCTATCTCTTTCTCCTCCACTTCTTCCCATCTCTCCACATCTCCAGTTTCTCTCCACATGTCTTACCTTTCTTCCACATCTTCTCTCCACTTTCTCTCCTCCTTTCCTCCATCCAGATGTTCCTCCAGCTTCCATTACCTCTCCACCTCTTTTTTTTTATCTCCTCTCATCTTTCCTCCACCTCTCCAGTTCCTCTCTCACTTTTCCTCCACTTTCCTCCACTCCTCCATCTCCTCTCCACCTCTCTTCCACATTGTCTCCATCTCTTCCACTTCTTTTCCAGCTTTTTGTTATCATTTGTCTATGGTATTACTCTCTCTCTCTCTCTCTCTCTCTCTCTCTCTCTCTCTCTCTCTCTCTCTCTCTCTCTCTCTCTCTCTCTCTCTCACACACACACACACACACACACACACACACACACACACACACACACACCTTTGTTGTGGTTAAATTGAAGGTATTGTGTCTGTCAAATGTTGGGATTCCGTGTGTGTGTGTGTGTGTGTGTGTGTGTGTGAAGGACGGAGTGTGATAAAAGAATCGTCTACGTTGAGTCAGTGTATCATGTTTCCTCCTCCTCCTCCTCCTCCTCCTGCTCCTCCTCCTTCTCTCTATTTTTCTACATAAATGAGACAGAGAAAAAAAATAACATGTGGAGTTGATTCTGTGTCTAAATTTCCTCCTCCTCCTCCTCCTCCTCCTTTCTATATTTCTACATAAATGAGAGAGGGAAAAGAATATATATAGAGTTTATTCTGTGTCTAAATTTTCGTCGCACTAATTAACTCGGCAATATTAGCAATGAGTTAATCCTATTGTTGAAGATATTGGCATTCTAATTAGTGTTATTGTTGTCCGCCGTGTGAAAAAGTACAATTATTATGAGAAAAATGTAATAGTTTTTTGTGATACTTTTATTATGGATACAGTTCTATACGCGCTCACACACACACACACACACACACACACACACACACACACACACATCAGCAAGCCTCCCACGGCCACTTCTCACCTTGGTGCACACGTGAACGGAACCTTGATTTACACACACACACACACACACACACACACACACACACACACACACACACACACACACACACACACACAGAGAAAGAGACAAATATTAACACACACACACACACACACACACACACACACACACACACACACACACACACACACACACACACACACACACACACACACACACACACACACACACACACACCATCACGCACCTCACGTACACACACGCACACGTCCAACACGCTCGCTGTTTTTAATGAACTTTTTTTTCTTTTTTTGGTTCACTGTTATGGTTGGGTCATGCGTGTGTGTGTGTGTGTGTGTGTGTATTTATCAGTCAGACAGAAAGCCAAAAAGTCAGTCAGTCAGTCAGTCAGTCAGTCAGTCAGTTAGTCAATCAATCAGTCAGTCAGTCAGTCAGTCAGTCAGTTAATCAGTCAGTCATCCAGCCAGTTAGTCAGTCAGTTAATCAGTTACTCAAGCAGTCAATCAGTCAATCAGTCAGTCAGCCAATTAGTCAGTCAGTCAGTCAATCAGTCAGTTAATTAGTCAGTCATCCAGCCAGTTAGTCAGTCAGTCAGTCAGTCAGTCAGTTAGTCAAGCAGTCAGTCAGTCAGTCAAGCAGTCAGTCAGTCAGTCAGTCAGTCAGCCAGTCAGACGGTCAATCAGTTAGTCAGTCAATCAGTCAGTCAGTCAGATTCATTCAGGCACTCTAGTTACATCGCTTTAGACTGACAAAGACTTACAACGAAAGGAGGAGGAGGAGGAGGAGGAGGAGGAGGAGGAGGAGGAGGAGGAGGAGGAGAGAGTGGGAGGAATGCAAGGTAAGGGAGGGAGGAGGAGAGGGGAGAACTGTGACCCTCAAAGAAGTATTTAAGTGGAGGTTTAGAAGGAGGAGGAGGAGGAGGTAGAGGGGGAAATAGAAAAAGAATTGGGAAAAATGAGAAGAGGAGGTGGAGAAGGAAATTGAAAAGGAGGAGGAGGAGGAGGAGGAGGAGGTAGAGGGGGAAATAGAAAAAGAATTGGGAAAAATGAGAAGAGGAGGTGGAGAAGGAAATTGAAGAGGAGGAGGAGGAGGAGTTTATACGGTACGACTTAAAGGGGAAGTAGGATAGGAGAGATACCTATCCTCCGCTCCTCCTCCTCCTCCTCCTCCTCCATTGAATCAGTTGTCTTGTATAATGTTCTTTTTGATGCAGCGATATGGTTTAGAGGAGGAGGAGGAGGAGGAGGAGGAGGAAGGAGATCAGTTTCCTCGTGGCTTAAGTTGCAGCCCATTTGGGAGATGACCTGCAACTTGTATCTCTTCTTACCTCCTCTTCCGCTCCTCCTCCTCCTTCTCCTCCACCTCCTCCATCAAGGCTGAAAAGGGGCGTGGCAAGGAGAGAGAGAGAGAGAGAAAGAGAGAGAGAGAGAGTTTTAAGTGGTGTACGATTTCAAGTTTTTTAATTTAGGGAGAATAATAGAACCTCTTTACTCTCACCTTCTTCCTCCTCCTCCTCCTCCTCCTCTTCCTGGTATGTGCGGTATGATCCTCCTCCTCCTCCTCTTACGGCGTCCTCCTTCTCACTCTCATTTATCTCCATCGTAAAATTCCTCACATTCTTCGACTTGTTTATTTTCATTTATATCTCTCTCTCTCTCTCTCTCTCTCTCTCTCTCTCTCTCTCTCTCTCTCTCTCTCTCTCTCTCTCTCTCTCTCTCTCTCTCTTTTTAATGATTTTCCGCACCATAAAACTTTCTGGCTGAGAGAGAGAGAGAGAGAGAGAGAGAGAGAGAGGTTTGAAAGGGAGAGAGAAAAGGGTGGAGAGAAAAAAAAAGAAAGGGAGAGAAGAAAGGAAGGGTGCAAGGGAGGATTGGAGGGAAAACAGAAAGGGGAAAGGAGGTGGAGGAGAGAAAAGGAGAGGAGGAAAAAAGATGGAGAGAACTTGTAAGGAGTGTAGAGGGAAAGGGGAGGAAAGAAAGAAAGGAGGGAGGGAAAAGGTGAAGGAAGGAAAAGAAAGATGGAGGGAGAGGAGAGAGAACTGGAAAGAGAGAGGAGGAGGAGGAGGAGGAAGGAAAATGGAAGGGTCAAGTTGAGGGAGAGCGGAGGGAGGATTGAAAGGTGGAGGGGGAATGAAAGGGTGGAGGAAAGATAGAGGAGGGAGGGAGAGAGAGATGGAGGAAGATTGGAGGGGATAAAGAAGAGTGAAGGAGGGGAGAGAAAAGTGGAGGAGGAAGTGGAAGGAAGTGAAAAGGATAAAGAAAGGTGAGGAAATGGAAAGAGGTGGAAGGAGGGAAAGAGAGGTGGAAGAATAGAAGTGTGAACGAAGGGAAAAAGAGGGTGGATGGAGGGAAAGAGAGGTGGAGGGGGAGTGGAGGGTGCCAGATCCATATTGACCTGAGATGCATCTGCGTGGCACGGTGCCAGGCATTCCCCCCTCCCCCTTACTCCCTCCCTCTCGTTTCCCTCCCTCAATCCCTTGTTTCCTTTATTTCCTCCCTTCCTTTCTTTATTTGCTTTACTCTCCCTTGTTTTCCTCCCTCAATCCCTTGTTTCCTATATTTCCTCCCTTTCTTTATTTGCTTTCCTCCCTCCCTTGTTTCCCTTCCTCCCTTGTTTCCCTTCTTCCCTTGTTTCCTTTATTTCCTCCTTATTTCCTTCCTCCCTTGTTTCCCTCCCTCAATCCCTTGTTTCCTTTATTTCCTCCCTTCCTTCCTTTATTTGCTTTCCTCCGTCAATCCCTTCTTTCCTTTATTTCCTCCCTCCCTTCCTTTATTACCTTCCTCCCTTCCCTTGTTTCCCTCCCTCAATCCCTTCTTTCCTTTATTTCCATTCTCCCTTCCCTTATTTCCTTCCTCCCTTCCCTTGTTTCCCCTTCCTTTACTCCGCATTTTATTCATTCATTCACACTTCCGATGTTTTTTCTCTTCCTTATATTATTCCTTTACTCCGCATTTTATTCCTTCATTTACACTTCCGGTCTTTTTCCCTTCCCTATATTATTCCTTTACTCCGCATTTTATTCCTTCATTCACACTTCCGATCTTTTTCCCTTCCCTATATTATTCCTTTACTCCACATTTTATTCCTTCATTTACACTTCCGGTCTTTTTCCCCTTCCCTATATTATTCCTTTACTCCGCATTTTATTCCTTCATTTACACTTCCGATCTTTTTCCCTTCCCTATATTATTCCTTTACTCCACATTTTATTCCTTCATTCACACTTTCGATCTTTTTCCCCTTCCCTATATTATTCCTTTACTCCACATTTTATTCCTTCATTCACACTTCCGATCTTTTTTCCCTTCCCTATATTATTCCTTTACTCCGCATTTTATTCCTTCATTTACACTTCCGATCTTTTTTCCCTTCCCTATATTATTCCTTTACTCCACATTTTATTACTTCATTCACACTTCCGATGTTTTTCCCCTTCCCTGTCTAATTCCTTTCCTCCTTATTCCCTATTTCCCTCTCTCCCTCCATTATTTTCTTCATTTTCTCTCATTTCTCTTATTTTTCCTTCCTAGACTGTGTTCTTTACACACACACACACACACACACACACTCGGGGGCATATTCTTTCCTGACAGTCAACTTATCGAAGACTCGCGTTACAGCCCCGCCCACCACACACACACACACACACACACACGTACACATACCAATACACGGTGCACATACATCTCCCCCCCCACACACATTAACACCCACCCACGCACATACACGTACACAATAGACATAGAGATAAAAAATATATATACACACACACACACACACACACACACACACACACGCAACCCCCACTTCAAACACCTTTACCCTCCCAAATGACCTCCTCCTCCTCCTCCTTCTCCACACCTGCGGCTGTGACATCATCCCTCAAGCCACACGTGTGTAGGTTTGCCGTGGGCCGTGGTGCACACACACACACACACACACACACACACACACACAAACAAAAAACATACACCTACGCCCACACCCGCGGTCTTACACCTCCCACTGCTTCCTTGTTTTTCTCCTCCTCCTCCTCCTCCTCCTCCTCCTCCTCCTCCTTATTTTTTTTTACTTACAAATTTCTAACTAATTTGAGATAAGCGATTTGTCCCCCCCCCCCCCTCTCTCTCTCTCTCTCTCTCTCTCTCTCTCTCTCTCTCTCTCTCTCTCTGGGGTGAAAGAAAATCGTGCTCGTGGGCGTGCAAGGGGGAGGGTAAGTGGAGCGTGAGGAGGAGGAGGAGGAGGAAGAGGAAGAGGAAGAGGAAGAGAAAGAGGAGGAGGAGGAGGAGGGGTGAAGACGTTAAGTAGGGTGGATAGATGAAGAGAAGGTGATGGATGGAAGAGGACGAGGAGGAGGAGGTAAGGGTGTTGAAAGGGGTGAGAGGTTGAGGGGAAAGAAAGAGGGGGAGAAGGAGGAGGAGGAGGAGAGAGGGGGGGGGGGATTGAGTGGGTTGAATGTAGGTGGAATCCGGGTCATTGATGTGGTGGTGGGTTGACGGGGTGGGTCTCTCTCTCTCTCTCTCTCTCTCTCTCTCTCTCTCTCTCTGGTGGGCGTGGTTAAGGGAAAGCACAGAAACGGTGTCACCCATTGATTCGGAGAGAGAGAGAGAGAGAGAGAGAGAGAGAGAGAGAGAGAGAGAGAGAGAGAGAGAGGGGGGGGCAGTTGAACGTCTCCCTTCCTTCCTTTCATCCTTTCTTCCTTTATTAAATTCCTTCGTGCGTGCTTTCAAACCTCCTCCTCCTCCTCCTACTACTACTACTACTACTACTACTACTACTACTACTACTACTACTACTACTACTACTACTACTACTACTACTACTACTACTACTACTCATACTTGTTGAACTCATTTCCTTTCATCTTTTACATCCTTTGTGTGTGTGTGTGTGTGTGTGTGTGTGTACCCTTTCCTATGCACGTGTCCATATAATTATCTCCTGGAAGTCCTCAGCTGGCCGTCACGAGGGACCCACATCCTTCACTTTTCCCGGAATCCTTCACACAGATGCTTACGATGCGTGAGAAAGCTAGATTATGCTACTCTCTCTCTCTCTCTCTCTCTCTCTCTCTCTCTCTCTCTCTCTCTCTCGTTAAACGGTCAAAGGACCGTATGGCATTTAACCAGTGATCAGTGCATTCAGCAGAGCGGCCAGCATCCTTCACGGCGGCAGGACAACACGTCAGGCTGCAACATGTTTGCAAGCCACATGGGACCGCGGAATGATCGCTGTTTGTAGGGGACACTGAAGCGATTTAGAAAGGAGGAGGAGGAGGTAGAGGCACTGTTCCGTACCCAGAGCTGTAAAGGAAGGGAGGTCTTTTTCCACAATATGTGTACATACCTTTGCTGCCACTCAGAGGTTCGAGTGGCGAGAGAAGGGAGCCAAATCAGCTGGGGGTCGGGGTTTTGAAGAATTGGCATTTCTGAGTGCATTTTCCTGCTGTCAAAACGATAAACTGGGACTTTCCATCCCGTCCGACCCCCTCCCCCCGGGGCACGGCCCTGCAGTGATAAGCAGGCCTTTTATTATCATACAATGATTGGAGACTAAACGTTTTTATAACGTGTAAGGGACATATTTGTATATATTTTTAGTAATTTACTTGGACAATAGGCTACACGAGATAACGTTAAGGAAGGGAGAAGATAAGGAAAAGACTGGAGGGACGAGGAGAGGGAGAGGAATCACGGAGAGGGGGGGAGGAGGAGGAGGAGGCAGACTGCAGGGCCATCTATTGGGTCTCGCGGGCACTAGGTTTAAACCGCCCGGAGAGGGAAGGGAGGAGCAAGGAAAATGGGCCCTCCGCGGGTAAGCCTTTGATTTTTACCTCTGTGGGCCTAACATAATCCGTAAATAACTTCCTGGGACACTTTAAGGATAAACTGATAAGGGGAAACGTCTTAAATGTGGCGGAGATAAGAGATTGTGAATGTGTGTGTGTGTGTGTTTATCAGTAGTAGTGGAGGTGTTTGGTGTATTTTTCTGGTTTTATTTCCATTTTTTTTTTCGTCTGTCATTCATTTGCTGTCTTATTTTGACGTGTATGTGGAGTGACGAGGGTGGGATGTGCCTGTGGAGGGAGATGTGTGGGAGATGAGATGCTGGATGCTGTGGCTGTCATCTCCTGCTCATCTCCACCTCCTGGCCACTCACACTCATCCACACGCTTATTTAACGTGTATGTGGAGTGACGAGGGTGGGATGTGCTTGTGGAGGGAGATGTGTGGGAGATGAGATGCTGGATGCTGTGGCTGTCATCTGCTCATCTCCACCTCCTGGCCACTCACACTCATCCACACGCTTATTTTAACGTGTATGTGGAGTGATGAGGGTGGGATGTGCTTGTGGAGGGAGATGTGAGGGATGGAAGGAGTGGGAGATGAGGTGTTGGATGCTGGCTTATGCTCTTATATTCACTATTATATGATTTCAGTATTGTTTAGGTTTATGGATTACAAGCTGTGTTATTAAATGAGGCTTGACGCTTGCAAACATACGTGAATTAGTTGATATCTTTCTATAATGAGTAATAAAGGGATGTAAGGAAACTTAATATAATGGTCAGGTTGTCAGTTTAGCTTCTCGTAAATTCAGTTAAGTTAGGTTGCGTCACACTGGCGCTAATAAATGGCAACACACAGTAATTAGTTGATATCTCTCTTGAATGAGTAATGAAAGTGTGAGCGTAAAGAGATTCAAAAGGTTTAAGTTATGATTTTTGCTTCTTGTAAATTATGTTGGGTTAGGTTGTGTCATACTGGCTATATTAAATGGCAACGCAGACATAAATCAGTCGATATCTCTCTTGAATGAGTAATGAAAGTGTGAGCGTAAACAGAGTCAAAAGGTTAGGTTATGATTTTAGCTTCTTGTAAATTCAGTTGAGTTAGGTTGCGTCATACTGGCTGTATTAAAAGTCAACACACATTAATTAGTCGATATCTCTCTTGAATGAGTAATAAAGGTGTGAGCGTAAACAGAATCAAAAGTTTAGGTTATGATTTTAGCTTCTTTTAAATTCAGTTAGGTTAGGTTGCATCACACTGGCCTTTTGTTTCATTTTTCAAGCATTATCTCTTTGGCATGAACGTTATTGTGTTTGTTGTGTGTGTACGGCATACTAATGTTGGTGTGTGTTTCAGGCGCCACACAGGGACCTGGACCGGCTGCGGGGGCTGTCTCCGCTGTCCCAGCACTGGCGCCGCACCCCCGGGATGAATCCTCGCACCCCACTTGTGCTCTCCCCCAGGTGAGTCTGGATTTTGTCTTTGTTTTGGTATTTTCTAAAGATAGGCCTATGGCTGGTTGTTTGCAGGCATCCAAAAATGTCATGGCATAGTAATTAACCTTTCTGTGATGTGGATGTATCACCAGTCATTATTTATAGGATTACAAGGACTGGTATTAATGATTTAGCAATATTTCTTTCATTATTCTCTTATAAGTGTGGTAATTTCACTGAGGGTGTATGAAGGTAGCAGAAAGAGCAACAGGGAGTAGAGCATTTACTTAACCTGACTGCTAATCCATGACCTTTAGTATTGACGAAGCTTATACATGAGTCTGTGTGAATTGACAGGCCATGGGGGTTCTGGTATTTGTTTCCAGTCGTGTCTTTGTAGAGTGAGAAATTATGATAGATAGCCCACCACACACTACTCTTATAAAATGTAATACAGAGGAAGATATGTTTGAATTGGTTATATGCTCTTTTATTAGGTAATGACGATGTTTACTTGTCTGTGGAATAGTCTAGGGAATGTTTTATTATTCAAACACATTACAGCTTCATCTTGCAGACTATACAAACTGGTGATGTCATTTCTCTAAGCATATCTCTTTCTTTTCTTCCACCACGCATATAATCTTAGAATGACTAACATGCATACCTAACGTGACATCACACTGCTTATTTAATTTGCATGACCCTGATGTTTTTCCTTGCAAACACTTGACGGCATTTTCTGCGTCTCGTCTTTCCGTTCCCTCGCCACAAGTATAGTTAGTCCGAGGAATGACACGAGTGCATGTTTAACCTTTTCTTGCACTACTTATTTTACAACTCTAATGTTTCCCCTCTTAAACAGATGACCTCATATCTTGTAACTTTTCTTTTTCTCTCCCTCTTGCTATCTCTGTCTCTCTACCTCACAAGAATAGTCAGTTCAGAATCCTTTTGGTATATTTTAACATTATCTAACACTTCTTTTATTTGCTTTCTCTCTCTTTCTCTGTACTTCATAATTATAGTCAGTTCGGAATGCCTTTAGTACTACATTTTAACATGATCCAACACTTCTTATTCCTGCTTCAACTTGCTAAGGGGTGTGGAGTCGGATATTAAAGAATTAGACTCTGACTCCGACTCCATGAAATTTTAAGGTTGCAACTCTGATAACCTCATTTTTCGCTACTTTTCTTCCTCCCTATCTCTCTTTCTCTCCACCTCACAAGTACAGTTAGTTCAGAAAGCACATATTTTAACATGCTCTAACACTTCTTGTATCTACTGCAACTCCAAGACATTTTGAGGTTGCAACTCTGATAACCTCATTTCTCGCTATTTTTCTTCCTCCCTATCTCTCTTTATCTCCACCTCACAAGTACAGTTGGTTCAGAAAGCCTTTGGTACATATTTTAACATGCTCTAACACTTCTTGTATCTACTGCAACTCCAGGAAATTTTAAGGTTGCAACTCTGATAACCTTATTTCTCGCTGCTTTTCTTTCTCTCTAACTCACAAGTACAGTTAGTTCAGAAAGCCTTTGGTACATAATTTTAACATGGTCTAACACTTCTTGTATCTCCTGCATTTTGCAACCCTTACATTTCCCCCTTTTTTTACATATGACATCACCTCTTCCTCCCTCCTACATCTCGTCTTTCCGTCACTTCCCCGCATCTGAGTTAATGGGCTTATTGAAGGTGGTGATGTCATATGCTGCAGTAATAGTGTGGTGCGTGCTGGCTGGTATTTTGGGTGTCCTTACTCTGGTATTTTGCTGTACTCTTTGTATTGGAGTGGCAAGTCATGTGTATCGATTTGTGTGTCCAATCTTTTTTATATGGCAAAGGAGGCAGTCAAAGGGTCATATTCTTAAACACGAGGGAAGCTAAATACCACATGACACTAATTCCCTTTTCTTAGTCTACTATATTATTATCATTATTATTTCAAGGAGTATCAAAGACAGCTGACAGGATGCTGAATGACCTTTGTGTGTGTGTGTGTGTGTGTGTGTGTGTGTGTGTGTGTGTGTGTGTGTGTGTCTGAATGAAGGGAAGGAAAATCTTGTCTTCACACACTCATATAAACCATTACAACAAAGAGAGAGAGAGAGGCACACTTATATGTTCCTCAGATCAGAGTGAGAGAAAGACTGTCCTTACCACCCAAGCCACAGTCATGTCCCTAACCTTCCCTACACCCACAAGACCATAGGCAGCAGCAGCAGTGTCACCCATACCAGTGTTCTCACCCCATAATGCTACATATAATCACCCCTCACCCCATTACTAGTCACCCCAGCCACAGCCAGGCCACTAAACCATCCCTACACTTCTCTAATCACTCCTTACCCCATTACCAGTCACCCCAGCCACAGCCAGGCCACTAAACCATCCCTACACTTCTCTAATCACCCCTCACCCCATTACTAGTCACCCCAGCCACAGCCATGCCACTAAACCATCCCTATACTTCTCTAATCACCCCTCACCCCATTACTAGTCACCCCAGCCACAGCCAAGCCACTAAATCACCCCTATACTTCTCTAATCACCCCTCACCCCATTACTAGTCACCCCAGCCACAGCCATGCCATTTAACCTTTCCTACATCCACAGGGGAGGGGGGAGCAGTAGTGTCACCCACACCAACGCCGTCACCCCAAAAGCCTCCCTCAAGCCCGTTCGGGAGGCCTCCACACCCACCACCCCCGCCCGGCCCAGGCTGCTGCGCTCTGCCTCGCGCCCGACAAGAGTTAACGTCCCCTCATCTGCCCCCCCTTCCTCGGCCGCCCCCCCTACTGCTGCCGTCACCCTTCGGAAAGGCTCGGCCCCTGGCAAATTGATAAGGTGAGTTTGTCTTGGAATTTTTGTTAAGTGGTCAATATTTTCAGTTAAAACTCAGATCAGGCATTAAAACTTATCTCCTAAAGACAAACAAATGATAAAATGTCCCTCCTGATAATATTAGAAGGATTGAAACTGTCTGTTTAACAGTGGTGGGCACTGCAAACCGAAAAGTTAGCTTCACTAACTGGTAATCCACCAACTAAAAAGTTAGCTTTGCTTACGCTAAACTGCTAAACTGATAAAGAAATTAGTGGAAGCAAATGCTAACCGCTAACCATTCTTTTTTTTAATTGGCTTTAGCCTTGGTTTAGTATTTTGGCTCTAAAACCCTTAAAAACAAACCTAGTGACCTGAGATTTCAATATGTTGTTGCTTAGACAAAAAGTTTACCTAATAATTGTCCAATTACCCTACTTTAGGGCATAATTTACCCAAAAGTGAAAGCCCTATTATTGCTGCATGTTGCTCAGCTGGTGCAGTGTCTGCCCAAAACTGACAAGAACAAACCTGTATGAAATTTTTAGTGGACTTAAAGTTAGCGGAAATTCTGTAGTGGTTAGCACACCCAGTTATGAATCTGGAGCCCTGGGTTTGAATCCTGGCCTGGTGAGTTGGCGTTCAATCCACCCAACTGTTCATCCTCCTTTTTGGGCGGGTTATTTAGTGGGCACCTTGGAAAACCTGGGGAAGGTAAACTGGCAATCCTGGACTTGACACTGTCCTATGTCCTTGGGTACTGGGGCTTCCCACTTCAGGTTCAAAGGGCCAGTGCAACAAGCATGACCCCACAGCCACTTGCAGCTGTAGCATATGCACTAAACTTTACCTTTGTCTTTACCTAAAGGGCCACTGGCAGGGCTCGTGCAGTGCTCATTCCCTGAGTGGCAGGAGGGTATAAGAGATGTGGTGTATTTACTAGTGAGGCCACCCTAAGAAAGTGGCATATGACTTGGCTATCATAAGCAGTGTGCTGTATGGTAGGCCTAGAGGTACAGCTAGTTCCCAGTACTCCAGTACTAAGTTTCATGCACACACACACACAAAAATCTTGGCTTCATAGATTACAATACAATGCAATATGCCCCTTTCCTCTTTGTATACTTTTCATTTTTTTCTCTTTTTCTGAGCCATCAAATTTCTGCATTGTGTGCTAGGACAGACAGAATATACTGATAGCACATACACCTTTGTCTTCAGGGAGAGTGACATGTTACTATTTATGATACTACTCTTTGCTTTTGGTCATTAGTAATATGAAAGAACTAATGGTTGACAAAGAGTAACGTTCTTCCCTTCTCCCCGTAGCAACGTCTTGGGCGCCAGTCTTGAAAACCTCCCGAGCACAGTCTCCACGCGCCGGAAGACCTCCGCCCCCGCCAAGACCGCCGTGCCCAATGCCAGCGCCAGGAAGACCTCGGCCGTGATTGCCCCCCGGCCACGCAAGACTTCAGCGCCCACCATCAGTACTCGGTAAGGCCGCTCGTGCTTTGTTTGCATCATTGCCTAAGTTTCAAAGGAGAGGAGAGGGGAAGTAGGATAGGATAGGAAGAAAAATTGGAATATTGACAGTGAACAAGTATACCCTCAGGCAGAAAGAAGCAAGCATTCAGGCCTATTTACATCTGTCGTATACTTCTATAATGTTGATATCATATTCCTTCCATCATAACACTTACCCTACTGTCTTTATGTATGTGTGGGTTCAGGCAACACATTAACCCTCAGGCAGAGAGTAGCAAGTATTTAGGTCAATCTCCATCTCTCATTTGCTTATGGTACTTCTATAGGGTTGATATTATGTTCCATCTAGCCAGACACTGACACTATTATCTTCATGAATGTGTGGGCTCAGGCAACACATTAACCCTCAGGCAGAGAGAAGTAAGTATTTAGGTCAATCTCCATCTCTCATTTGCTTACGGTACTTCTATAGGGTTGATATTATGTTCCATCTAGCCAGACATTGACACTATTATCTTCATGAATGTGTGGGCTCAGGCAACACATTAACCCTCAGGCAGAGAGAAGCAAGTATTTAGGTCAATCTCCATCTCTCATTTCCTTCTTTAGGGTTGATATTATGTTCCATCTAGCTCTGGCAACTCATAACCCTCAGGCAGAAAGAAACAAGTGTTGGGCGTGATTCATGGCGTAGATAAGATTGTGGACACACTGGTTCTCTTATCCTTATCTCAGGTTTATAGTGTCCCTGGATTCCCTCCCTGTTTGACATATTACTAAAAAATATTTGTTACGTCAGCTGCCTTGACACATATGCAGAGGGCTTTTGTATAACAGTAAATGATAAGGTATAAAGCAAGGATATCATGGTAGAGAAATGCTTGATGCCATATTACTGTATTGCTGCAGGATGGGCAGGAATTTTACAACCCTAAACTTAACCTAACTTAACCTAATGAAACCCCAAACAGTTACTATAGGTCTTGACTCAGAAAATTCATATGTACTTCCTTAGTAATGAGACTTTCTATACAACAAAGTGAGGCCATTCTTTGTTGATTTATACCATAAGGTGCTGACTATCATGTATTTGAAGATACCCCAAATAGTTACTATAGGTCTTGACTCAGAAAATTCATATGTGCTTCCTTAGTAATGAGACTTTCTATACAACAAAGTGAGGCCATTCTTTGTTGCTTTATACTATAAGGTGCTGGCTATCATGTGTTTGAAGATACTCTAAACTTAACCTAACCTTACCTAACAAAACCCCAAACAGTTACAATAGGTCTTGTCTCAAAAAATTCACAAAAAATTCATATAAGCTTCCTTTGTAATGAGACTTTCTATACAACAAAGTGAGGCCATTCTTTGTTGCTTTATACTATAAGGTGCTGGCTATCATGTGTTTGAAGATACTCTAAACTTAACCTAACCTTACCTAACAAAACCCCAAACAGTTACAATAGGTCTTGTCGCAAAAAAATCATATAAGCTTCCTTACTAATGAGACTTTCTATACAACAAAGTGAGGCCATTCTTTGTTGCTTTATACTATAAGGTGCTGGCTATCATGTGTTTGAAGATACTCTAAACTTAACCTAACCTTACCTAACAAAACCCCAAACAGTTACTATAGGTCTTGTCTCAAAAAATTTATATAAGCTTCCTTACTAATGAGACTTTCTATACAACAAAGTGAGGCCATTCTTTGTTGCTTTATACTATAAGGTGCTGGCTATCATGTGTTTGAAGATACTCTAAACTTAACCTAGCCTTACCTAACAAAACCCCAAACAGTTACTATAGGTCTTGTCTCAGAAAATTCATATAAGCTTCCTTACTAATGAGACTTTCTTTACAACAAAGTGAGGCCATTCTTTGTTGATTTATACTTTAAGGTGCTGGCTATCATGTGATTGAAGATACTCTAAACTTATCTAACCTAACCTAGCAAAACCCCAAACAGTTACAATAGGTCTTGTCTCAAAAAACTCACAAAAAATTCATATAAGCTTCCTTTGTAATGAGACTTTCTATACAACAAAGTGAGGTCATTCTTTGTTGATTTATACTATAAAGTGCTAGCTATCATGTGTTTGAAGATACTCTAAACTTACCTAACCTAACCTAGCAAAACCCCAAACAGTTGCTATAGGTCTTGTCTAAAAAAAAATCATATGTGCTTCCTTACTAATGAGACTTTCTATACAACCATGTGAGGCCATTCTTTGTTGATTTATACCATAAGGTGCTAGCTATCATGTGTTTGAAGATATGCTAAACTTAACCTAACCTAAACTAAGAAAACCCCAAACAGTTATTATAGGTCTTTGCAACCCTAGTCCCATTTCTCATTCTGGCATCCTATTAACGTTGTCTGTCAGTCTGTTATCTCGGAGGGTGACATGTAAGAGGCTTGAGGGCGAAACAGTCTTATCAGTCTTCCACACTCTCGTCTCAAGATGGAGATCAGTGGATGTTGATAATCGCTTAATGGAGACAGATAAACGGTCTACTTTCCCAAGCCTCAGCTGGAAGTGATTGCATAGGGGTGTGATAGTCAAGTGGGATCCCGAATAGCTTAGTCATTTAGTGTGAGACGTGACGAGAATGATCCACAGAATGTTGAACCAAAAATTATGTTGCTGGGATACAGGTCTTAAATAGCTCAGACTGTGGACCAAAATGAAAAGAGGAGGAGGAAGAGGACGAGGACTTGGATGAGGAAAAGGAGGAGGATAAACGTTCTGAAAAGCAAAGGTATATAAAGGAAGAGGAGTAGGAGGAAGAGGAGGAGGAGGACGAGGACGAGGACATGGATGAGGAGAAGGAGGAGGATGAACACAAGGATAACATAAGCATGGCCTGTAGGTTACATATATCAGTAGTATGAACTCAAATAGCAGAGACTCATGTATTTACCAAATCCTTGACGTATTTGGAACCCTACATTATTTAGTTCTTTTGCAGGGAATTGAGGCTTTGACCGTGCTGTGATTTCTTCTTGACAGTGTAGGAGTTGTTGAGTGACTTGTGTTCTCTTGGTTAAGTGACAGTCACGGCCGGCTGTGTTTTAGGATGAGGCCTTTTTATGATAGACGGTGTGGGTGCCCTGAAGGACTTGTTTATGACTTATCACCCCCCAAATAGTAATGTGTTATCAGATATTTCTATGGGTTTGTGAGGATAGCTGTTGTGATAAAGGGGAGCTGTCATTGAGTTGGATAAGCTGATTGTGCAGTTTAATGTCAGGACGAACTGGGAGATACGTAATGGAGTTGGTGGAGGAACAAGAGGATGAAGAATAGTGAGGTGACAAAGACTTAGCTAATCAAGAACGTAGTGGAAATAGATAGAGGAGAGAGATAGCATTTACAGTCTATATGAGGAAACCAACTTGACCTGAAACCTTACCAAACAAACAGCATAATGTAAACAGATAGAGGAGTGAGTTACCATTTCCAGAGTCTATGAAGAAACCAACTTGACATGAAACCTTACCACACAAACAGCACAATGTAAACAGACGGAAGAATGAGTTAGCGTTTACAGTCTTTATGAGGAAACCAACGACCTGAAACCTTACCAAATAAACAGCATAATGTAAACAGATAGAGGAGAGAGTTGGCATTTCCAGAGTCTGTTAGCAAACTATCTTGACGTAAAGACTTATAGATAGCCTGGCATAACATTATAACCTAGACACAAAGATGAATAACATATGAGAGGCAACAAAGACAGACTTACCAAACACACAACACAATGGAAATAGATAGAGAGGAGTGAGATAGCATTTGCAGAGTGGCAGAGGTGGAGGGAGAAAGGAGGAGGAGGAGAAAGGAGAAGGGGAGGGGGAAACAGAAGGAGGAGGAGGAGGAGGAAAAGAGGAAATCTAATGTGGCTTTGTAACATGAGCTAAGATGGATGACTCAACACGGTCTGGCATTGGTATAGGACTTAGGTTGGTATAATTAGACGCTTTTGCTTCTCACATCAGTTATTTCTGCAGGTCAAAGAGGGGGGTCAAACAGGTTCTAATGAGTGTTTCTTCAGGTTCACAGTACAGAGGAAGGGTCACACTACCACCAGGGTCATAAAACTACTGCTGGAAATGCCCACAACTCCTACGAAAGCCTTGCCAAATATGTCTTGTAATACGATCCTTAAGTGTGACTGATGGGGAAGTTTAATCATGTGAATGCCTACCCACACACGTTATTATTGCCTCTGTGTGCTTAGTAATGTAATAGGAAGGGGTGAAGTATGTGCTGTGTGTGTGTGTGTGTGTGTGTGTGTGTGTGTGTATGCTGAGTGGATAAATCTATGTCAGACTTCCATTTCCTTTCTTTTTCTTTTATTTCATCTTTTTCTTTCTTTTCCTACACTCCCTTTTTCCTTCCTTCCTTCCTTCTTTCCTCCTATAGTTGTTGTTTTTATTCTGTTTGGTCTTATTTCTCTTTTATTCCTTCCTTCCTTTCTTTCATCAACTTTATTCCTCCTCCTCTTCTTCCTCCTCCTCCTCCTCCATGCTTATTTTTTATATGTTTATTTTTACTATTTAATTTTTTTCTTAATATTCTAGTCATATTTTTTTTTTGTCCTGTATTGTCTTTCTCTTCTAACCTCATATTTCCTCCTCCTCCTCCTCCTATTCCTCTTCTTCCTCTTCCTCCTTTCCCTTCCTTCCATATCTTCATGCCTTCCTTCCCTTCTGTCTATCTTTCCTTTCTTTCTCTTCCACCTCCTCCATTCCCTTTTCTTTCTTTCCTCTCATTCCATTTTCTTTACCTTCCCATTTTCTCTCCTTTCCTTCTTTCCTATCTTCATTCCCTTCTATCTCCCTTGCCTTCCTTTCTTTATCTTCTGCCTCCTCCATTTCCTTTCCTTCTCTTCCTCTCCTTTCATTCCATTTCCTTACCTTCCCATTTTCTCTCCTCCTCCTTTCCTGTCTTCAGTCTCTTCTAGCTCCCTTTCCTTCCTTTCTTTATCTTCCGCCTCCTTCATTTATTTTCTCCGCCTCCTCCTCCACCTCCCCGTCAAGGTTGCAGGTTGGGCTGAGGTGTTGCTTCCTAATCAACCCTTAATCAACTACCTTGGGCACGTGTTGAGGCCTTGTGACCTTCCTGACACAGCCTTACTCTTGCATGCTGTGGAGGGAGGCTGAGCAAAAGGTTATCCAAGGGTGACAATGACATGGGAGGTGGAGAGGTGGAGTTCCCTTGTCTGTATTCATCTCAGTCTCTTTTCTATGTGTTTTGTAAGGCCTATTTCGTATCCCCATTCTACTGCATATGGTTGTGTTCCTCTGGTCTGATTTTGTGTATTTCTCTGTTTCTTCTCTGTTTTGTAAGGCCTATATTGTATCCCGTTATTCCTGTATCCTTTTTTTGTTTAAGTTTCTCCATTCTATTGCATACTTTTGTGTTCCTCCGGTCTGATTTTGTGTATTTCTCTGTTTCTTCTCTGTTTTGTAAGGCCTATATTGTATCCCGTTATTCCTGTATCGTTTTTTTGTTTAAGTTTCTCCATTCTGTTGCATACTGTTGTGTTCCTCTGGTCTGATTTTGTGTATTTCTCTCTGTTTCTTCATTGTGTGTTTTTGTAAGGGTTATGTCGTATCTCGTTATTCCTTTCTTTACCCTCTCTTCACTCTATTGTATATGGTTGTGTTCCTCTGGTCTAGTTTTGTGTATTTCTCTGTTTCTTCATTGTGTGTTTTGTAAGGTTATGGCGCGTCCTGTAGTGTCCTTTTTTGTTGACGTTTCTTCATCCATCCTATTGAGTTTCGTTGTGTTCCTTCTCCTCTTCTGGTGGTGGTGGTGACATCCTACGCATCCTTTAGTGAGATCCTTTACGGCATCTTCATCACGTCTGTCTTCTCCTCTCTTCTTCTTCTCTGTTTGCTTCTTTCTTGTCTTGTTTTTCTTTCTCTGTGCTTTCCTTTCTTTCCTTCTTTATCAATTCATTTTCTATTAACTTATTTTCCTTTTTTTCTTGCTTGTTGTCTTCCGGTCTGCATTTCCCTCCCTACACACACACACACACACACACACACACACACACACACACGTCATTTTGCCAACACAGCCTTCGATATCAGGATCCGGAACACACACACACACACACACACACACACACACACACACACAGTAGCAGTGGTTGTGTGTGTGATCCCATTAGAATAAATAACCTGTACGTCTGTGTAGGGGTATTTAGTATGGCTTCAAAGCTTGTCCTAGTCTCTCTCTCTCTCTCTCTCTCTCTCTCTCTCTCTCTCTCTCTCTCTCTCAGGCTTGTTTTTCATATATTTCATTCCTTATCAACATAAATACGATAGATTTTGGTTATGAGTTGCATTGTTGAATACTTTTTTTATTCTGTTGAGTAGTCGTGTTAGATAAGAAATATTCTAGTTTGATTCTGTTGAGTAGCCGTGTTAGATGGACTTCCCGGATCTGATAAGCTCAAATTTATCAATATATTTAATCGTATCTTACCACGGCGAGATATGTATACCGTGGTTAGGGATGTCATGTAGTTCCCCTGTTATCGAATACCCTCCATACATAGTTATCGAAAGTGAAGAGATATATGCTGTGAGTCCGTTCTTAGAAATGTTTGTTTGTGAGATTAAATTTGATAAGTATTCCTTCCATTATCTTACAACTGCGATATAGGTGCAGATATACGCGTAGCAACTTGATGTCGATTCGTTATATCTATTGCCATTGTTTCTCTCGTTAGTAAATTAGGCTTAGTATCGTTATTAATTGTTGCAAAAGTCGTAGATTTTAATGTCCACAGTGGAGTTTTATCTACTAGGGAATGGAGGAATGGGGGAAGTGGGATTCTGTGGAGGGAAGGAAATAATGGAGACGAGAGAGATGAATAACGGGGGAGAGGGAGAGAGGATAGAAAATGGGAGAGAGAGACAAGGAAAGAAATATGTAGAGAGAAGAATAGGGAGGGGAAAAACATTGAAGGAGGGATAGGTGTGTGTGTGTGTGTGTGTGTGTGTGTGTGTGTGTGTGTTGGTCTCCCCTCCCCCCACCCTGTAACGCCACCCCTTGATGTAATGTAATATTATACTTAATTATTTAATGCAACACGTTATCTGAGCGAAGGTTTGAGGAACACGGCGTTATATACAGGATGTTCCATAATGCTTCGTCCTGGAACTAAAATATTACCACACGACAAGCATTGATAAGGAACTGATTACCTCACACACTCTCTCTCTCTCTCTCTCTCTCTCTCTCTCTCTCTCTCTCTCTCTCACACACACACACACAAACAGGAAATTAAGTTGTCAGTAATGCATATAAGGTTAAGGAAACAAACATGACAAAAGGTGATATGATAAACGGGACACACACACACACACACACACACAGGGTAAGGGAAGGAGCCAGACAGTCGAAAGTCAAGAGGAAACACACTAAAGTCCTTTGTAAACACCAGAGAGAGAGAGAGAAAGAGAGGATGAGTGAATCGCTTCTTACATGTCACGCTTCCCTCTCTCTCTCCACCCTCTGTCTACCCTTTTTCCCTCCGTTTCCCCTCCCCCCTCCCCCCCCTCTCTCTCTTATGATCTAAATGCGTGTATAAAACGAAGCCAGTTTTCAGCTGTGTGTGTGTGTGTGTGTGTTATAATTGTCCTCCCCCCAAAACTCATTACCGCACAGGAGTTACGGGAAGCTGCCATTCGCACACACACACACACACACAGACACACACAAGGGCATCCTCGTTAGGGTGTCTGAACATTTTTGAGCAGCACACACGCACACATACACATACATACATACATAGACGTACACGCGTGCATACAAAACAAGTGGTTTACACACACACACACACAGCTTGTCATCACCAGGGGAGGAGTTGCCATACACTTCCATAATAGAAGAGGAGGAGGAGGAGGAGGAGGAGGAGGAGGAGACTCAAATGCCACTGGGAGACTATATTCCTCTCCCATTCTATTTCCCTTAGTCTTGGTATCGCAATATATGTACATGTGTGTGTTTGTACGTTATCGTGTGCGTGTATACGTGGCAGTGAGAACTAGGTATTGCCAGCACAAGCCACCAACCACCTGCCTCAACCCAACCATGTCACTGTAAATGGCAACAGCGAGTGAGCCAGCCAGCCAGTCAGTCAGATGCCATCAACCCGTTTTTCACTTTTTTTTCATTTTCCGTCAATTTCTGCGCCACGCCCTCCGTTTTTAAATGTCCCTCATGAACCCACGGATAAATGGATTGTGGTTGCCTTTGTTTGTATGGGCGTATGGAGGCCGGGGATGGTTAGGAAGGGATGTGGAGAGGGAGGAAGGTAGGGAGGTTGGACAGGGTGAGGGGAGAGAAGGAAAGGGAGGGAGCAGAGAGAGAGGGGGGTGACTGGCTCTAACTGGCCGGGCGTTCATTCGTTCTTGTTGGGTCAGTGAGAAGAAAGACCCCGTCAGAGACACTCCACACACCTCGCTCTGAACAGCCGCCTACAGAGCCCACGCCGGGGAGTGCCGGAGGGAGTTACTGAGCGAATGGGAGACCTTTAGCCGTGTGTGGGGGGTTATGTCACGTCGATTGAGCTGGAAATCGGCATTAGTGGCATCGGCGGCAGTGGTTGTTATGACGGCTGGAGTGAAAAGCGTGGTGGCGGCGGTGATCGGCTTGCAATGAGTGCTGGCGGGGCGGTGCTGGGAGAGATATTGAGCTGCTACAGTAGTGAGTGCCTCGCGGGACAAACACACGCGTATCGATGTGCCCACGACGGGAGTGAGTGAGTGAAGCCAAGGTGGAAGTGAGAGAGGGCTGCTCGCTTTACCCTTCCTTCCTTCCCTGCCATCCCCCTCCTCCTCCCAGCCAGTGTCTCCGTCCTCCATCCCTCGTACACACATACATACACACACGCACACACCTGGCGGCCCCTCTCCTCGCCTGCCACGCCCCCGGACAAAAGCCCACGGGATTAAAACACGAGAGAGGTGGGGTAGCCTGCACGTCCCCCGCGGTGGGTGTGTCCTGACAGGGCCCCGCCGGCGACAGCAACAGGTGGTGGCAGCTGGTTCGGGGGGGACAGATGGTGGTGCAGCACGCCGCCCACCTCCACCCATCACTCTTCCACCTATCGCCGGTCACCCACGTCACGCCAAAATGTCGCTTAGATTCAAATCCTTGTTCCGTAGGATGTCCAAGGACCACGCTGGTGCGGCGAGCAACCAGCAAGTGTCCAAGGGCACCTCAGGGTCAACCTCCTCCTCGGCCTCCTCCGTCGCTGCTGCAGCTTCTGGTCCACAGGGCGAGAAGGGCGTCAAGAAGGGCACGGCGGCGCAGGACATGCAGCCGCTGCCCACGCTGAAGGAGGAAAGGAAGCCCCAATCCAAGACCAGAAAGATGGACGGTAAAGGAAAGGAGAACTCGGCCCCTCCAGCGACGGGTTCTAAGGGCATGGAGGTCACCCCAGCGTCAACCCCCGCCCCCACGCCCACCCCCGCCCCCGATACGTTCCCGGAGAAGGTGCAGCTGGAAAAGACCATCTCCGACCTGGTGAAGAATGCAGAGACCAAGAAGCAGGAGATGGCCGCCCTCAAGATGGAGATCAACAGACTCAAGGTAAGGAGACTTGACACTTGTTGTTCACCTCTCTCTCTCTCTCTCTCTCTCTCTCTCTCTCTCTCTCTCTCTCTCTCTCTCTCTCTCATCACCCTTCACCTCTCCTTCCCTTCTTTCCTTCTTTCCCTTACTCCCTTTCCTTTCTTTCCTCCATCTCTCCTCTTTCCTCCGCTTCGTCCACCTTCCCTCCGCTTCCTCCACCTTCCCTCCAATTTATTTATGCACATGTTACCTCCGTCACCTGTCTCCCTCCTCCCCCTCCTCCCCCCACTTCCTTATCTCTTATCGTTTAAATATCTCGTCTTCCTTTACTACTGAACCCATTATCACCACCTTGCGACCCTTCAGTTCTCCCTTATCGCTTTCCCTCGTCTGTCTATCACTCATTATCGCCTGTTTCTGCTGCTGTCTTGCCTTCTTGCTTAATTGTTTGGTTGTTTGGCCTTTTGTTTTTGTTGTTTTATTTTGTTTCCAATGGTTGGCCTTTTCTTATTTCTTCTTCTCGTTCCTGTTCTGGGTCTTGTTTTCCTTGTTCTTTCACGACAACTATTACTATCATTACTGTAGACTACTTTCACTACCGGTACTACTAATACTTCTACTACTTTTCTGCATCTTTCTCCTGCTTTTTCTTCTTCCTATTATTATTATTATTATTATTATTATTATTATTATTATTATTATTATTATTGCCGTTATCACCTGTTGTATGTACCGTTTTGTTACCTGTGGAAGAATGGAAGCCAGGTAAGTTCACGCACAGTTGACTTTTATCATTTATACATTGTTTGTTTTATTTTTTTATTTTTACGTTTATTCGATTATTCAGCTTGTGTGTGTGTGTGTGGTGTGTGTGTGTGTGTGTACTTCAGTTTCTGTATATTTTTTATCATACTGGAAAATTGAGGGATTAAGAGACGGAGGGAGAGAACGAAGGGAATGGAAGGGAGAGGAGGAGGAAGGGAGGGAGGGAAATAAGACAGAGAGAGAAGGGAATGGAGGGAGGAAGGGAGGGACTGTTTGTATGGAGGGGGAGAGGGAGGGTAGGGAGAGAACGTGTCAGTGTTTATATGAAGGGGATGGAATGGAAGGGAAAAAGAGGGGAGAGAAGGACAAGGGGAAGAAGGGAGAAGGAGGAGGAGAGAGAGAGAGAGAGAGAGAGAGAGAGAGAGAGAGAGAGAGAGATTGTTGTTATTGAAGGAAGTATTGAAGGAAGCGGTTTCTTCTTCCTCCTTCTGACCTTTAAGTTTCCTCCTCCTCCTCCTCCTCCTCCTGTTATTTGCCACCTTACATCCACAATTCCTCCTCCAGCCACGTGTAAGAGAGAGAGAGAGAGAGAGAGAGAGAGAGTAAACAAACTATATCTTTACCCTCCCTCATTAATCAGTAAGTGGAGGGAGGGAAAATTAAGAGAGAGAGAGAGAGAGAGAGAGAGGATCAGATAATTATTAACGATTAACAAATCTCTCTCTCTCTCTCTCTCTCTCTCTCTCTCCTCTTTAACCATCCCTCTCCTTCCCCTCTGTTTTATTCTCTTTCCCTTTAACTCTCTCTCTCTCTCTCTCTCTCTCTCTCTCTCTCTCTCTCTCTCTCTCTCTCTCTCTCCTCTCCTTCCTCTCTCTTCTCCCCTTCCTTCCTTCTCTTCCTCCCATACCTCCCTTTTCCAGCCCCTCTCCCCTTCCTTCCCCTTCCTCCCCTTCCTTCCCCTTCCTCCCCTTCCATCCCCTTCCTCCCCTTCCCTTCCCCTCGTAAATGTGTCCCGGAGGCGTAATCGGGTGATGGGAGAATGGTTTATGGGCGTGGGTGGAGGAGGAGGAGAAGGAGGAGAATGAGATTATAAAGTATATAAGAAGAAAAAGAAGAGAAGGAAGAAGAGGAGGGAAGGAAGGAGCTACAGGAGGAAGAGGAAGAGAATGAGAAAAGTAATATGAGGAGGAGGAAGAGGAGAAGGAGGAGGATGACAATATTAAGAAGAGGAGGAGGAGGAGGATGACAATATTAAGAAGAGGAGGAGGAGGATGACAATATTAAGAAGAGAAAGAAGAGAAGGAGGAGGATGACAATATTAAGAAGAGGAAGAGGAGGAGGACAATATTAAGAAGAGGAAGAGGAGGAGGAGAGAGAGGAAGGACACTACAGGAGGAGGAGGAGGAGGAGGAAGAGGAGGAGCAATTGAGTGATGAAGGCAAATTGGGAGAATTGTGTGACTTATTTTCTTTTATTTTCTTTTATTTATTTGTTTTTTTCTTGACTCTATCATTTTTTTTAACCTCTTCAAAAATAGTGTTAACAAATTCGCTGTCATGATGATGTTATCTTTCTCTCTCCTTCTGTATTTCCCTCCTCCAGCCTCTCTCTCTCTCCTCTCTCCTCTCCCCTTCCTTCTCTTTCCTCCCCTCCCCCTTTCTTCTCTTCCTCCCATAAATCCACAGTGTTTGTTTTCTACTTGTCTTGTTTTTCTTGTCTATTTTTGTCATTCTCTTTCTTTTGTCTTCTTTCTCTTATTCTTTCTCCAATAATTGTTTTCTTTCTCCATTTTTCTTCCCTCTTTTCTTCCTTATCAATTTTCGTTCTATGTCTTCTCCCTTTTATCTCTTCCTTCCTCCTCTTTTCCTTTCCCTCCCTTCTCCCTCCTTCTTCCTTTCCCTTTCCTTCCCTTTATCACATACATTTTCTCGCCTTCCTATTCTTTCATTCTTCACCCTTGTCATTTTATTCCTCCTCCTCCTTCCCTGACACACACACACACACACACACACACACACACACACACACACACACACACACACACACGTACATAGGTATTGGTTGTATCAGATGATGGTGGTGATGAAGACGCTGTGTGTGTGTGGACGTGACCAGGAAGGGAGGGAGAGGGAGAGCGAAGAGGGGAGAGAAAGAGATAACCTCCTCCTCTCCTTCTCTCTTCCTCCTCCTCCTCCTCTCCCCTCTCTCACTCACGTCCTTTCTCTGTTCCCTCTTTCTTTGTTCCTTCTACTGTCTTTTATATACTGTCTTATTTTTTTTTCGCTCTATGGCGCAGGGAAGTGTTTATAGAGGCGCCGTCTTGCTTGGCTCATGCCGCCTCCCGGAACTCATCTTTGAGCGCTAACCACTCAGCCACCGCCGTCAATTATGTATTCTTGGGCCCGAAGTGTTTAATAATATGACCCTAAGTTAATCTGCCTACCTTCCCTTACCGATCCCTTCTACAGCCTCGATCTCCCTTTTAACGCAACCCTGACCCCATTTCCCTTAATTTTAGAGTAGCTCCCCTTAACCTCACCCCCGGCAACTCTAAACCCATTTTCTTTCAGTACCTCTTCCGTTAAACCATTGTTCTTCTCTGCTAACATCCCCTAACTTAAAACAAAATCCTAACTATTACATATTCATCTCAAGAATAAGTAAATGTATATGTTTTAATTTTAAGGCACCCCCCCCCCCCCTAACAGCTTCGTCTACCTCCCGAGCTCACATCATCAATATATTTACATCTTTCTCGACCCCTTCTACAACTTCCATCTAACTTTTACATTTATTACCCCCTCACGTTCATCCAACTCTAACTTTCCTAACCAATCCCTTCTACAGCCTCGATCTCCCTCTAAACACCTTCATCTGCCTCGCCAAACCGATCAACCTCTCCCTTCTTAATCCAATTCTCTACCTTTCCCATGCGATCCCTTTTCCATCTATCTGTCATTCAACACCTTTATCACGCGCGTCTTAATCCTCTCCCTTGCCCTAACCGATCCCTTCTTCAGCCTCGATCTCCCTCTTAACACCTCCATCTCCCTCGCCATCCAATCAACTCCTCCCTTCATTTTACGAGGAGCAGAAAGGGGACGTAAAAGGGACGCTTGTGAGAAGGGGAGACAGTTCTTTAAGGGGGAAATTGGGAATGGGGGAAAGAGAAGGGAGTTAAGAGGAAAGAGAGGCTGAGTTATAGGCGTAGGCTGGGGTGAATGGGTCCTAAAGGGGGTGGTTAATAGGGGTGTGGGGGGTGGGGAGAGGGGAGAGTAGGCCTATAGTTGGGGTCTTGAAGGGGAGAAGAAAGGGAGATGGTAAATTTTTTTTGCCATTTTTTTCGTTCGTTTTTATTGCATTTTTCAGAGAGAGAGAGAGAGAGAGAGAGAGATTGTCATTAGTTTTATTGTTCTCTCCTTTCTCTCTCTTTAATCTCCTCCTCACCTCTTGTTTCCTCCTCCTCCTCCTCCTCCTCCTCCTTACGCCCTTCACACATCATCGCTACTTCTTCACCTCATCATCACCTCCTCCTCCTCCTCCTCCTCCTCCTCCTCCTCCTCCTCCTCCTTATTTCACCCTTCTTGCCTCCCTGCTTCCGTCTCTACCTTCTTTCTTTTCTCTCCTCCTCTTCTCTCCTCCTCCTCCTCCTGCTCCTCCTCCTCCTCCTCTCAATGGGATGTTGACTTCCGTCTCCAACTCCTCTTTTCTCTCCCAAGGGCTTACACACACACACACACACACACACACACACACACACACACACACACACACACACACTGTACTACCTATGTGTTAAAAAAGGTTCGTGGGCGGTGGGCGTGGGGAGAGCCGTTGCTATCCACGCCCACATCCACACCTACATCCACATACACTGTTTGTGCATGATATTCTTCCTCCTCATCCTCTTACTCTTCTTCCTCCTCCTCTTCTACCTCCTCCTCTTCCTTCTCCCTATTCTCAGTGTATGATAAGAGTTTCTTCTACTTCTTGTTCTACCACCACCACTACTACTACTACTACTACTACTACTACTACTACTTCTGCGCAAATCTCCTAAACTTGCTTGCATCTCTTCCATAGGTGCTCCTCCTCCTCCTCCAGACACATCTCTTTCTCTTTGGCTAACCACATAACTACTTTCATCTCTCCCCTCCTACACACACACACACACACACACACATGACACCCGTCCTTATAATTGCCAGCTTCTCCTTCCCTCCCTTTCCTCTACCCTCCCACCCTTTCTCCTCCCTTCCCTCTTCCCCTCTCATCCACCTCACTCGCTCTCTCCCTCCCAGTCACGTTCCGCCAGTCACACTCACTCACTCACTCATTACGACATCCATTCACTTATTCACTGGAGACATTCATTGTGTTTTCATTTGCTTGGCTGCGTGGTGACCTTACAAGCCCACAGCCATTCTCTTTCTCGTGTGTGTGTGTGTGTGTGTGAGAGAGAGAGAGAGAGAGAGAGAGAGAGAGAGAGAGAGAGAGAGAGAGAGAGAGAGAGAGAGAGAGAGAGAGAGAGAGAGAGAGAGAGAGAGAGAGAATGTGTGTAATGGGAGTGTGAAGAAGAGGAAGAGAAAGAGGAAGGAGGGAGGAAAAGAAGGAAAGGGAGGAGGAAAGAAGAAGAGAAAGATGAAATGGGGAGGAGAGAGGGAGGTATACTTTAAAAAGGGGAGGCATGGAGGAAAGGGAGATAAAGAAGGAAAGAAAGGATGGAAGGGAGGAGGAGAGGAAAATACTTGCTGATCTCTCGAGAGGGATCAAAGGATTAAATTCGGAAAGGGGAGGGAAAGAGGAAAAAAAAGAAGGAAAGGAAGGAGAGAAGGAGAGCATGGAGGAGAGAATGCATGCAGGTGTGGAGGTAAAGAAGGAGAGTGGAGGGAGGGAATGCACCTGCCCGCGCCGTGATTAGAGAAGCCAGGCCAGGTGTGTCGCGGTGAGCGGTCAGGAATGCGGGGGAAAGAAGAGGAAGGAAGGAAGGAAAGAAAAGGTCCATATTCTTTACATCACTTTCTGGTAATATTTCTACTACGTCAGAATTACAAGTCAAAGTGATTAATGTGAAAATAAGTCTGTTTATCCTTACATTATTCTTTTTCCTCCACGTCAAAGGGACATGTTTAGGGGTTATTTTGTAGGGGATAATGTGAAAAAAAACGTCTTCCTGGAGCAGTGGAACAGGGTATGACATTCTACTGCATCAGAGGGACAGGTCAAATGGGTTAAATATGAAAATAAGTCTGTTTGTCCTTACATCGCTATTCTTTTCCACCACGTCAGAGGAACATGTTTACTTGTTTAGGGGTTATTTTGAAGGGGATAATGTGAAAAGACCGTCTTCTTGGAGCAGTGGAGCAGGGTATGCCATATTCTACTGCATCATAGGACAGGTCAAATGGGGTAAATATGAAAATAAGCCTGTTTATCATTACATTATCCTTCATTATCCACCACGTCAAATGAACATGTTTAGGGGTTATTTTGAAGGGGATGATGTGAAAAGACCGTCTTCCTGGAGCAGTGGAGCAGGGTATGTCATATTCGTATCGGGCTTCTGTTATGGCTATTATCTAAGGCCACAGAGAAGGTTAACCGGGTTCTCATGGGTGGTTATACAGTCGTGTAAAACTATCACCAGCATCACGAAACTGTCCATGAAAATCCCAGCAGCAACTTCCACGATAGTCTTTTCAAACAGATACAGATATAGATTAACAATG